>NC_091952.1:9774352-9776852 GCF_031021105.1 Erythrolamprus reginae | reverse complement strand
CTTTCTTTCTTTCTTTCTATCTATCTATCTATCTATCTTTCTATCCATCCATCCATCCATCCATCCTTCCGTCCGTCCGTCCGTCCATCCTTCTTTCTATCTATCTATCTGTCTGTCTGTCTGTCTGTCTGCCTGCCTGTCTGTCTATCTATCTTTCTATCTCTCTATCTCTCTATCTCTCTCTCTCTCTCTCTCTCTCTCTCTCTCTCTCTCTCTCTATCTATCTATCTATCTATCTATCTATCTCTCACTATATAGCTATCATCTATGGTCCGTATCTCTCTCTATTGTTTATCTTTCATCTATCATCTGTCTGTCTATCATCAATCATATGTCATCCTTCCCCTTTCTGATTGTCTGTCTGTCTATCTGTCTGTCTCTGTCATTTATTGGTATCTAAGATCTCTCTGTTTATCTATATTCTGTCTGTCTGTCTGTCTATGTAGCCATCCATCTCACCAAAACTGACTCTTGACTGTATATAACAAAGTTAAGAATGGTCTTTTCCTGCTTAATTCTTTCTAAGAGAGCTGCGTATCTACATTCCTGAGCTCTGAATATTGCTAAATAAATATACAGAAGAGCCAACAATTTTCATCTGTTTAATTGCTGGTGGGAAGAATCCAGGAGTAACCAGATGGCTCGTGCAAAGCTTGGAAAAGCTCTACCAACTCTGCTCTGTTTATAGTACCCAACGATATGATAGAGGGCAATTTTAGCAGAAGCTTTTTTTAATTATTATTTTTAAACAAAGCTCAATCTTGAGAACCACTATGGTAAAAAATAACAAGGAAAACGAAAGAGTCAGACAAATATCCTAAGAAAAAAAAATCGCATTCAGCTATGACCAAACCAGCAGTTTCCAATGCCACCCTGACTTTGCTACCCAATGCACATAAAGTCCCTAAAACTGGTGATAAACAACTGTTTTCCCTTTGAGAGAGGAATATGCTAAACAACAGGACTAGCTGCTTGAAATGGAGCGCAATTATTCATTTGTTTACCATGTAGCCCAACCCATTTTAGGACCAGGAAAAATAAGAATGAATTGAAATGGCAAAGTCTGACATGCATTTAACTGTCTCCTAGAGCTTGCAACCCTAATTTAGTATTTCTCCACCTTGACCATGTTGAGTTGCAGGGACTTCAACTACCAGCGTGACTGGCTGGCTGGAGGATTCTGGGAATTGAAGTCCCCACAAAAAACCAAAGAAATTAACACGAGAGCTAATCCAAATCCAAGATGAAAACCACGTAACTTTAAGAATATAGTAAGTATAGCATAGCATAGCATAGCATAGCATAATACAATACAATACAATACAATACAATATAATAACAGAGTTGGAAGGGGTCTGTGTGCACAACCCCCTGCCCCTTCACAGGCACGCAGGTCTCATTATTATTATTATTATTATTATTATTATTATTATTATTATTATTATTAAATTTTATTTACATATATAAGTACACAATAACAATACAAAAACACTACAATACAATACAATACAATACAATACAAATACAGAAAATTAAAAACATAGTGGGAAGCGGGCGAATGAGCAACAGATCTTTATAGTAATATGAAAACTATATATATTCTCTATAGCCAATTATAAATGACTAATAATCTGCCGCATGATTCCCAGCAACCTGTTAGGTCCCACAGAGTTGGCCTTCTCCAGGTCCCATCAACTAAACAATGTCATCTGGTGGGACCCAGGGGAAGAGCCTTCTCTGTGGTAGCCCTGACCCTTTGGAACCAGTTCCTCCTGGAGATCAGAATTGCCCCCACCCTCCTTGTCTTTCGCAAACTCTTTAAAACCCACCTCTGCCATAATGCATGGGGAAATTGAGACATCTCCCCCAGGCCTACATAGTTTTATGTATGGTATGCTTGTGTTGTATGGTCTTTTAAACAATGGGTTTTTAGATGTTTTTAAATATTAGATTTGTTCTTTGTACATTATTTTATTATTGTTGTGAGCCGCCCCGAGTCTGCGGAGAGGGGTGGCATACAAATCTAATAAATATATATATATATATATATATATAATAGTCTAAATTACTCATTATTAAAGATAGTTGAATTAACCAAGATTAAAAAAATGAATGTTATAAAAATGTTATAATATTCTTAATCATTATACATAACTTTATCTCCTTTATACAATAGACTTTTACACTAGGTAAGTTTCTTTTACACAATTAACAATTTAAGGTTAATTTGATCGGTTTCTTCTGTTTCTCATTGAGGCTTGGGACAGTGAAATAGGCAAATAGGCAAACTGGAAGTTAAGAAAAAAAGACTTCCGCTTTTCCCGTTGAGCTTTTTTTCACCCTCTGGAGGCTTGCAACTTTCCCATCCAGGTAGAAGATGAAATGAAACGAAATGCCCTAATGTTGCTCCTCTCAGCACATCAATCCGGCTCCCCGTTTGTGCAGGTCCTGTGAGGTTAATAAACTCAAGAAACAAGACCCACTTAGATTCCTTAAAGAT
>NC_091952.1:9704352-9771852 GCF_031021105.1 Erythrolamprus reginae | reverse complement strand
TTCCTTCCTCCCCTCCTTTCTTTCTTTTCTTTTCTTTTCTTTCTTGTCTTTCTTTCTTTCCTTCCCTCCTTCATTTCTTTTCTTTCTTGTCTTTTCTTACTTGTCCTTTCTTTCTCTTTCTCCTTCCCTCCCTCCCTTCCTATTCTCCCTCCCTCCCTCTTTCTTTCTTCTTTCTTTTCTTCCTTCCTTCCTTCCCTCCTTCCTTTCTTTTCTTTCTTGTCTTTTCTTTCTTATCCTTTCTTTCTCTTTCTCCCTCCCGCCCTTCCTATTCTCCCTCCCTCTTTCTTTCTTTGTTCCTTCCTTTCCTTCCTTCCCTCCATCCTTTCTTTTCTTTCTTGTCTTTTCTTTCTTATCCTTTCTTTTGTTCTCTTTCTCCCTCCCTCCCTCCATTCCTATTCTCCCTCCCTCTTTCTTTCTTTCTTTCTTTCTTTTCTTCCTTCCTTCCCTCCTTCCTTTCTTTTCTTTCTTGTCTTTTCTTTCTTATCCTTTCTTTCTCTTTCTCCCTCCCTCCCTTCCTATTCTCTCTCCCACCCTCTTTCTTCCTTCCTTCCCTCCATCCTTTTTTTCTTTCTTGTCTTTTCTTTCTTATCCTTTCTTTCTTTCTCTTTCTCCCTCCCTTCCTATTCTCCCTCCCTCTTTCTTTCTTTTTTTCTTTCTTTTGCAGAAGCAAAAACACGCTGGGATTCGTGTACGTAACACATGCATGCAAAAAAAAAGAAGCAAAAATTGCTGAAACTCACCTGCATGAGATTTTGCTTCTGGTCCCATGTGCAGAAGCGAAATCTCATGAAGGGGCATGTGCATACGGTTTGGGCATGTGTGCGGCTGGCCTGGCCTCCGGAACCCATTAAAAAGTCCTAAAGGATTCCCAATCCCATTGTACTGGGTGGGGCCTGTTACTGGTTACTATTAGTGTTGGGCGATCCCGTTGAAGTTTGGGTTTGGCGGGTTCGGCCAAACTTGCTATCAGAGTGCGGGTTTGGGCCCCGAACCCCCAACCCCAACACCTCTGGCCCGGCGGGAGGCAAAGTGCTGGGGGGGAAGTCAGGCTCCGGGTCTGGAGTCGCCCCTCCTGCCCCCCCAGCCGAGTTGGTGGTTTGAGCCTTAGGGCCCTCCCCACCTCTTCCTCCTGCTCACCGCCTGCTTGAAGTTGCCGGCCGGGATCCTGAATAGCCTGCCAGCAGAACCTGCCTCCCAGAACCCAGAACCCTGTGGCCCAGCTCAGGCTCCGATCCCCAGGAGCTCAGTGGGGAGAAAGTCCTCCCTGTCCCGTGCCTCCCTGTCTTTGCAGCCGGCAGGAGAACCACGGTGGAACAAGCGAGAGGCTCCTATATGGCTCCAGGGTCAGGTGTGTTTCTTGCCAAAAATGTTGATAGAGAAAAACTACTGAGAAGATTTTCAGAAGTGTTCGGAAAATCTCAGGAACAATTGGAAAAGATGGAATGGTGATACCCAGATGGGCCTTTTTTTAACCTTTGAAAGTGGATCTGCTAGAGGGCAAACATTAAGGGTGAAAAGGTAACATATGGCAACAGATCTTGTCCAGTTTTTAACTGTGTCATCTGTTGCAAATTGACGTGCACCATATTTCCAATCTGTCATATGTTAAGTCAGGGACTCATGGGAATAAAGAAGACTTCCCTTAATAATGATACCATTTTAAAATTTAAAAATAGGAGAGAGACAATTGGACAGGGGACAAAAGGCACATTAGTGCACTTATGCATGCCCCTTACTGACCTCTTAGGAACCTGGAGAGGTCAATCGTGGATAATCTAAGGGGAAAATGTTGGGGGTTGACACGGAGTCCGGTAATGAGTTCCACGCTTCAACAACTCGATTGCTAAAGTCATATTTTTTACAGTCAAGTTTGGAGCGGTTAATATTAAATTTGAATCTGTTGCGTGATCTTGTGTTGTTGTGGTTGAAGCTGAAGTTGTCACTGTCAGGCAGGACATTGCAGCATATGATCCTGTGAGCAATACTTAGATCATATTAAAGGCGTCTTAGTTCTAAGCTTTCTAGGCCCAGGATTGTCAGTCTAGTTTCGTAGGGTATTCTGTTTCAAGTGGATGAGTGAAGGGATCTTCTAGTGAAGTATCTTTGGACATTTTCGAGGGTGTTGATGTCCAAGATGCGATATGGGTTCCAAACAGATGAGCTGTATTTGAGGATAGGTCTGGCGAATGTTTTGTAAGCTCTGGTGAGTAGTGTGAGATTGCAGGAGCTTTCAAATATATATATGCATGTATATATGTATGTATGTATGTATGTATGTATGTATGTATGTATGTATGTGTGTATGTATGTGTATATGTATGTATGTGTATGTATGTATATATATATATATATATATATATATATATATATATATATATATATTCTGTTACTATATTCTATATATTCTATATATTCTATTCCTATATCTTCTATTCCTATATCTTCTTTTCTATTCTTTCTTAGATATATTTTACTATGAGTATCTCCTCTATAACCTTCATCATGTATTTTACTATGTGTATATTGATATATACTCACTAAAACCCTCATTGTGTATTGGACAAAATAAATGAATAAAATAAATAAATAAATAGATATTTTGATACAAAGGATTTTAAATATCCCTATTCAGTTGGTACTAGCTCCTGGTGATTGGTCCCAAGTCAGTCACCAAAAAACCAACACAGTCTTAATAGAGGCTCAGAATCAAGATCACATGAAGTGTTAATATCTGTTCTGACTTAGGCTTCCTGATTAAATAAAATGGCACAAATGGCATCTCACAAACCTCTTTTTATTTGTAACTGGCCACGTGTTGCCATGGCTCAATTTGGTTAAATAGAATAGAATAGAATTCTTTATTGGCCAAATGTGATTGGACACACAAGGAATTTGTCTTGGTGCATACGCTCTCAGTGTACATAAAAGAAAAAGATACATTTGTCAAGAATCATGAGGTCCAAAACTTAATGTTTGTCACAGGAGTCAAATAAGCAATGAGGAAACAATCAATATTAATAAAAATCTTAGGATGCAAGCAACAAGTTGCAGTCATACAGTCCTAATGGGAGGAAACGGATGATAGGAATGATAAGAAAAAACTAGTAGAAATAGAAATGCAGACTTAAATGGAAAAAGAAAGATATGGGAAAGCACACATTTCCGCCTTCCACTCGGCTAGGGACCCGCTTGAAGACCCGATCTTTTACCACACTTAGCTAACTGCATATAAAGCAGTGCTACTCAATTATTTTCTGTTATGCCTCCCCTAGGAAGAACACAAGAAGAACCATGCTTAATCAGACCAAAGCCCATCAAGTCCAGCATTCTGTGTCACACTGTGGCCCACCAATTGTCCATGGGGATCTTGAGCAGAAAGAGAAGACAAGACCCTCAACCCTTGACCCCCAACAAATGGTACCCAAGGGAATCCCGCCTGCCTCAACCAACATAGAGGTGGCACATGGACATCCGTTTCAATAACCATCTATATGCTTGGCATCCCTGAATCTGTCTAATCCTGCCTTGAAGCTATTCTTGCTGACAGCTGTCATGACCTCTTCTGGAAGTGAATTCCATAAACCAATGACCCTCTGGGTGAAGAAATATTTCCCTTGATTTGTCCTCACTTTCTTACCTATGAGCTTTAGGGAGTGCCCCCTCGCCCTAGTATTGTGTGATAGAGAACAGAATTTTTCTCTATCCACCGTTTCTATCCCATGCATGATTTTATACACTTCGATCAAGTCACCCCTTAAACGCCGTCTTTCAAGGCTGAAGAGACCAAGGCGTTGCAACCTGGTTTCATAAGGGAGGTGCTCCATTTCCTTTATCATTCTTGTTGCCCTTTTTTGCACCTTTTCTAGTTCCATTATATCCTTCTTGAGGTGCGGTGTCCAGAACTGTACACAGTATTCCAAGTGTGACCTCACCATCGATTTTTACAGAGGCAATACAACGCTTGCTGACCTATTTTCGATTCCCTTCCTAATCATGCCAAGCATGGAATTTGCTTTTTTTTACTCCTGCTGCGCACTGGGTTGACATCTTCATTGAGCTGTCCACCAGCCGGGACGATTGTTTGCAATTTTTGGCACGCTTTCACTGAAAAAACTCAAGTGGCTTATCAGCTTGATTGGGGTGTAATATGTTTAAGTGACGCCTTAATTTATTTGGCTTCATGCTGTCCGTTGCTAACATTTTTGATCCAGTAAACATACCGGTCTTTCCTCGCCTCCTAATATAGTCACAGTAAAGCCCGAGCTCTACATATGCTTAGTCATATTTCCTCGTCTTAGCTTTTGGGAGACTTACGTTTCTCTCATTATCTCCGTCTCTCTCCTCCTCTCTTTTCATCCCTGTTAAATATTTTTCCATGGTGTCTCTTAAGGGATTGTTACCTGCACTTCATATTTCCTGCTCTGTGCTGTGTGATATTGTTCGGTTGAAAAGCACTTAGCTAACCCCATATAAACGGACCATTCTCATTGGTTCAAATTATCACCAGCCAATCCAAACGTGCCTCCGATCTTCTTCCCCAGCTTCAATGCCAAGCACAGGTGTTACATCTATATCATAGAGGTACATAAATACGCATCTATTCGAATGCAAGGCTGTGTCAAAATTTCCAAGCAATCAGGGAAGAACTTTAGGAGATTTAAGATTTTGAACAAACAAACATTTACATTTCTATTTATACAGATAAATAAATGAATGTGATCCCGCTGTATAGAGCGCTGGTGAGACCACATTTGGAATACTGTGTCCAGTTCTGGAGGCGTCGCCTACAAAAAGGTATTGATAAAATCGAAGGGGGTCCAAGACGGGCTACAAGAATGGTGGAAGGTCTTAAGCATAAAACGTATCAGGAAAGACTTCATGAACTCAATCTGTATAGTCTGGAGGACAGAAGGGGAAAGGGGGGACATGATCAAAACATTTAAATATGTGAAAGGGTTAAATAAGGTTCAGGAGGATTTAATAGGAAAGTGAACACAAGAACAAGGGGGCACAATCTGAGGTTAGTTGGGGGAAAGATCAGAAGTAACATGAGAAAATATTATTTTACTGAAAGAGTAGTAGATGCTTGGAACAAACTTCCAGCAGACGTGGCTGGTAAATCCACAGTCACTGAATTTAAACCTGCCTGGGATAAACATAGATCCATCCGAAGATAAAATACAGGAAATAGTATAAGGGCAGACTTGATGGACCATGAAGTCATTTTCTGCCGTCAATCTTCTATGTTTCTATGTTTCTATCTTCAGGATTGTCTTCTGCCACATACCTCCTAGCGACTGATAAGAGCACACAGAATCAGCTTTCTTTGGGTCCCGTGAGCCAAACAAATGGCGGGCCAATGGGGAAGGGCCTTCTCTGTGGGGGGCTCCGACTCTATGGAATCAAATGCCTCTGGTGATTCGCACTCTTTCCACCTTACCAGCTCTCCATTATGGCGTGAATACCTGGTTCTTCCAGGAGGCCTTGAACCGCTGAGCGAATGGAACTTAGATTTGGCTGGGAGTGAGAGTGAGAATCTGTAAGTTTGGGTGGGGGTTTTATTAATGTTTTATGCTGTTTTTATGCATTGTTCTTATTTATTGGAAGCTTCCCAGAGTCCTTCGGGAGAGGGCGGCATATAAGCTCAATTATTAATTAATTAATTAATTAATTAATTAATGATTGGGGAAAGAGGATTCTAATAAACGGAAAATGCTACAAAGGAGAATCAGCGTCAGAATCTTCAGGAAAGAGTACAATATCTTCCCATTACAGTCTGGAACTTCCCACCACCCCCTCCTGCCCCCTTTCCTCCTCCCCCACCCCATTTGAAAGGATCATTAGACCCAGGAGATATGTTGTCATTAGACCTGGGGTCAAATTTTTCAGTGTCAAATTTTGGAAGACAGATGGCAAAGATGAGAAATGGTGGTAGCACTATATAATGATATAGAAACATAGAAACATAGAAGGCTGACGGCAGAAAAAGACCTCATGGTCCATCTAGTCTGCCCTGTATTTTATCTTGCAATGGATCTATGTTTATCCCAGGCATGTTTAAATTCAGTTACTGTGGACTTACCAACCACGTCTGCTGGAAGTTTGTTTTAAGGATCTACTACTCTTTCAGTAAAATAATATTTTCTCACGTTGTTTTTGATCTTTCCCCCAACTAACTTCAGATTATGTCCCCTTGTTCTTGTGTTCACTTTCCTATTAAAAACACTTCCCTCCTGGACCTTATTTAACCCTTTAACATATTTAAATGTTTCGATCATGTCCCCCCTTTTCCTTCTGTCCTCCAGACTATACAGATTGAGTTCATGAAGTCTTTCCTGATACGTTTTATGCTTCAGACCTTCCACCATTTTTGTCGCCCGTCTTTGGACCCGTTCAGTTTGACCCATATCTTTTTGTAGGTGAGGTCTCCAGAACTGAACACAGTATTCCAAATGTGGTCTCACCAGCACTCTATATAGCAGGATCATAATCTCCCTCTTCCTGCTTGTTATACCTCTAGCTATGCAGCCAAGCATCCTACTTGCTTTCCCTACTGCCTGACTGCACTGTTCACCCCATTTTGAGACTGTCAGAAATCACTACCCCTAAATCCTTTTCTTCTGAAGTTTTTGCTAACACAGAATTGTCAATACAATATTCAGATTGAGGATTCCTTTGCCCCAAGTGCATTATTTTACATTTGGAAACATTAAACTGCAGTTTCCATTGCTTTGACCATTTATCTAGTAAAGCTAAATCATTTACCAAATGTGGTCTCACCAGCGCGCTATATAAGGGGATCACAATATAACACAAAATTTACTTATTGTTTAGATTTTAAACATATAGAACTTTATTCTATGAAGGTATTATGAATAGTT
Source organism: Erythrolamprus reginae (assembly GCF_031021105.1). NCBI lineage: Eukaryota > Metazoa > Chordata > Lepidosauria > Squamata > Dipsadidae > Erythrolamprus > Erythrolamprus reginae. Next base: position 9,764,971 of record NC_091952.1, on the reverse strand, counting down.
TCTTTTACCAAAGATATATATGGAGATAATTTTCAATTAGCTATATGATAAAATATTAAAATTTAGATAAAAGAGATTTTATTATTCTTTGCATTGATGTAATGCAACTTTTTATAGTAAGATGAAGAGGAAGAATTTAGATTTATTTAGATCTTTAGGAATTGATAATGTTGAATAAAATTAATAGAACATTTTAGAAGAGGAGAGATAAGAGCCTCCATTGAGTGAGTAATAAGAAAAGAAAAGTTTATATTTGATTCATTTTAAGCATTGTTGTTGTGTTTATTGCTATATATTGTTTTATTTTATGGGTGGAGAAATATATATATATATATACTCCCCCCAAAAAATATTTCACTGTCAAGTTTTTGCGAGTCTGCTCTGCAGCTGAGTTCGGAAGCAAAAACAGATGGGCCGAGTCAAGCCCTGAGCAGCTGCTGAGGCTGACTTAGGAAATGTGAAATTGGAAGCCACTTTGCAGGAAATCCCTACCCCTGCAAATACAAGCAGTCCTCAAGATAGTTGGTGTCATCATATCCCTATGCCTGTGTTGATGGAGATTTTTTTATTTATTCATTTGTCCAATACACAATACATATGGAAGAGAATAGACATGAAGTAATATATATAAAGATAATATGTAAAAATAGAGGAGAAGATATATGAAAGGAAGAAAATATATATGAGATATGAGATAAAGGAAAGACAATTGGACAGGGGACGAAAGGCACACTAGTGCACTTATGTATGCCCCTTACTGGCCTCTTAGGAACCTGGAGAGGTCAATCGTGGGAGAGTCTAAGGGAGAAATGTTGGGGGGGAGGGGTTGACACTATTGAGTCCGGTAATGAGCTCCACGCTTCGACAACTCGATTGTTAAAGTCATATTTTTTACAGTCAAGTTTGGAACGGTTAATATTAAGTTTGAATCTGTTGCATGCTCTTGTGTTGTTGCGGTTGAAGCTGAAGTAGTCATTGACTGGTAGGACGTTGCAGCATATGATCTTGTGGACAATACTTAGATCTTGTTTAAGGCGTCTTAGTTCTAAACTTTCTAGGCCCAGGATTGTTAGTCTATTTTCGTAGGATGTTCTGTTTCGAGTGGAGGAGTGAAGGGCTCTTCTGGTGAAATATCTTTGGACGTTTTCAAGAGTGTTGATGTCTGAGATGTGGTATGGGTTCAATGTTAACAAAAATGGCCTCTTTTTACTCTTCTTTCAAACCAATGGTCCTCTCTATTGGATTTAATGGGGATTTAATGGGGAACAGACATAAAGGCAGGGAAGAGCTGCATCTCTGGAAAGGGGCGGCATACAAATCCAATAAATAAATAAATAAATAAATAAATAAATTTTCTTTTACTACCACACTGTGGGCGTGGCTTATTTTATGGATGTGGCTTGCCAACCATGTGACCAGGTGGGAGTGGCTTGAGAATCATGTAATCGGGGGATGGCTTAAAGGTCATGTGACTGGCTTAAAGGTGACCAACTTGACGTTACTCATGTTAAGGGTTTAGGGTTAGGGTGCCTGGCCTCTCCTCACCTCAAAGAGATACAATTTCCCTCTCTATTTACTATTACTGAACATCCAAAATATACTATTTAATTCTATGTATACATGCCATATTACACATAGGCACACAAAAATATACATTATCTACTATATAAACTGTATGTGTATGTACACACATGCACGCACAGCTCTTCTACAATTATACACATTCAACCTCATTTACTGTGATAGGAAAAACATACTCAGAGCCCAGAAGGGAAAAAAAGAAAAAAATTGAAATTTTTTCAACCGGTTCTTCAAAACCTGACCATACCCATAGGAGCCCATCACTGCATAAAGGTAAGGTTAGATTGCGGAGAGTTTCTTTTTTTTTTTTTTGAAAATAAATTTATTAAATATATACAATAAAAACCAAATACAGAAAGACAAAAGAGATATACATATTGTACATTTTAACATTTACACTCTACTTATGTAGTAATTGGGGAGTGGGAGAAGGGGGTTATGAAGGGAGGGAATTAGATATAGAAGGAAGGGGGATAGGGAAAAGAAGGAGGGGGGATAGAGAAGCGAAAACCAGCGTTAGAGCTGGGTCTTTCATGATTTGCGGCCTGTAATTTGGGCTCGTAGTTGGTGTGTTTTACCCTAAGGCTTTATCAATATGTTTTGAATGTAGTTTTTAGTGCCAATATATATAATTGATTTAGGTTTATTTTCTTTGTAAAGTTGGAGTTCTTGTCGATCGATGTTTACAGTTTGTTGTTTCAATTTGATGTTATGATTTGTGATGTAAATTGCTATTTTTTCAAGTTGTTTTTGTTGGATATTTTTCTTGATGAATAATTTTTAGATAATTCCTTTTTTTTAACCAGAGGTACCATTTATCCCAAGCTTTGTAGAAATCTGTCTCATCCTTGTTTTGCAGTTCCATTGTTAGTTTGGACATTTCTGCGCATTCCATTATTTTAATCAAGAGTGATAGAGTAGTTGGGTTTTTTTCTTGCTTCCAAAATTGTGCATATAAAATCCGTGCGGCTGTAATAATATGGATTATAATATATCTGTTTTCTTTACTAAAGTTTTGTCTTGTGATTCCTAGTAGAAATAGTTCGGGTTTCGTATGGATAGTCTGAGAAGTAATTTGTTCTAGTATGGTTTTAATTTTTTCCCAATATTTTTGGGTGGTTTCACATGTCCACCAGATGTGGTAATATGTACCTGTTTTTTCTCTGCATTTCCAACATAATGGTGATAGATTTGGATACATTTTTGCAAGTCTAGCAGGTAGCAGGTGCCATCTGTAGAACATTTTATAATGGTTTTCCTTATATGAGGTTGAAACTCTCCGCAAAAAAAAAGATTGCGGAGAGTTTCAACAGCACAATGTTCAATTTAGTGCAAATTGCGAGTGGGTTACCAGGCGGAGTTTAACGCAACCCCAAATGTCAAAGAGAATGCAAAGCTAGCATGTGTGAAATTGAGGTGAGTGCTTGAGGAGTTGTGGGGGAAGTTTTACACAGTTCATGTGTGCAAAATAGAGGAAAGGACGATTCCATCGGAGGACAAAAGTGCGAGGGTTTTTTTCTTTTAAAGAGTCATATAATTGAATGTCACAAAATGCTGAACGAGAACAAGATGTTGGATGCCTATTTTGGAGGTTTTTATTATTATTAATTTGGATGTCTCTAACTCTTACGTGACTTCATTAACCAGAAATGTATGTTTCATTGTAATGTTTCAATAATTAATATTCAATATGTGCGTGTGTGTGTTTGTGTGTATCTTACGTTTTGAATTTTTCATTGCCTGTTTCTGTTAAGCTGGAATCGATTGCCAAGTTTTCCGTGGAAATATAATTTGAACAGTGTGGATTCAAATAATGCAAACACTTTGTGGGATTCATTAAGTGCACTAATTAAGAACTACCTGCCATGTTCAATCTTAGGAGGAGGGGGAGGAGGAGGAAGAGGAGGAGGAGAGGGAGGAAGAGGAGGAGAGGGAGGAGGAGGAGGAAGAGAAGGAAGATGAGGAGGAAGATGAGAGGGAGGAGGAGAGGGAGGAGGAGGAGGAAGAGGAGAAGAGGAGGAGGAAGAGGAGAGGAGGAGGAGGAAGAGAAGGAGGAGGAGGAGGAGAGAGAGGAGGAGGAGAAGAGAAGGAGAAAAAAGAAGTAGGAGTAGTAGGAGGACAAGGAGATGGAGAGGGAGGAGGAGGAGGAAGAAGAAGAAGAAGAGAGCGAGGAGGAGGAGGAGAGAGGAGATTATTCCTGGATTCTAAATAAATAATAAATAAATTCACATATGGTTTGTACATAAAGAAGCTGTACATTTCTTGCAATCTGTCAAATGTCTCAACTATTCTTAGATATTTATATTTACAGGCATATGATGCCTACAGCATGTAGCTGATGGTGGAAGTTAGATTTGGAAAGCAAGCAACGTAATCAGAGGCCGGCCTAAGTTAAAATGAGTCCAGAGATGGGCAGCAAAGATGGTGGGAATTTCTGAGGGACAAAACGCCCCAAGGTATTATTTTCTAACAGGAGGAAAATTTTAAAAGGCATGTTAGAAAATAATAGTTCACCTGGGCGCTGCTTCTCCAATGCTTTGTAAGTCAAGAACCCAAAGGTTCTACTCACGTGTAGCTTAAATATCAGTATCTGCCAAGAATATGGAATACCCTCTGGATGATATGATTAGGCAACCTACTTGTTTAATTAGTTTAAGGAAATGATTATTTACTCAGCTTCTGCTAAGGAAATTAAAACTCTTCTCTTTGTCTAGAGTAAAAAGTTAATTAGACGTTCCTCTGTTTAGTTAGTAATCATGCTCCCTACATGGGGATACCTTTGAAGAGGGTTTGGAAACTGCAAATTGTGCAGAACACAGACACGCGAGCAATCATGGGCCTGCCTAGGTATGCCCATATTTCTCCAACACTCCGTGGAGTTCATTGGCTGCCAATTGGTTTCCGGACACAATTCAAAGTGTTGGTAATGACTTATAAAGCCCTATATGGCATCGGGACCACCTTCTGCTGTGTGAGTCCCAGCGACTGGTAAGGTCCCACAGAGTCGGCCTTCTCCAGGTCTTGTCAACTAGACCAGTGATTTTCAACCTTTTTTGAGCTGCGGCACATATTTTACATTTACAAAATCCTGGGGCACACCACCAACCAAAATGACACTCTAAGACAGTATATATTATACATATTATCCCCCCCCCCTTGTGTGTTTGTATACACACTCTTGAACCATTTACAAAAACAGGTGAGGGCTGGGGTTTTTTTCTCTCTTATTCTTTGGGTGCTTTTAATCATATGCTTTAAATCAAGAGTCACTTCTCTCTTTTGCTTCTCTCTCTTTCCTCTCATTCTCTGCCTCAATCATTTTCTCATTTCTCTTTATTTTCTCCCCTTTTTTATCTCATTTCTCTCTCTCCCTCTCCTTTTTTCTCTCTCTTTCTTTCTTTCTCTCTGTCTCTCTCTCTTTCTCTCTCTCTCTTGCTTTCTTTCTCTCTCTCAAACATGCTCTCTCTCGCTTTCTCTCTCTCTTTCTTTCTCTCTCTTTCTCTCTTGCTTTTTCTCTCTCTTGCTTTCTTTCTCTCTTTCTCTCCCCCTGCTGTCTCTTGCTTTCTCTCTCACACACTTTTTTCTCTCTCTCTCTTGCTTTCTTTATCTCTCTCTCTCTTTTTCTTTCTTTCTTTCTCTCTCTCTCTCTCACTCTCTTTCTCTCGCTCTTGCTTTCTTTCTCTTTCTCTCTTTCTTTCTCTCTCCCCTCTTGCGGCACACCTGACCATGTTCCACGGCACACTAGTGTGCCACGGCACACTGGTTGAAAACTGGTTGGTGTTACATGGGCATTTTTGGGAAAGCCCATGATTGCTCTCACAGCTGCATTCTGCACAATCTGAAGTTTCCGAACACTTTTCAAAGGTAGCCCCATGTAGAGAGCATTACAGTAGTCGAGCCTCGAGGTGATGAGGGCATGAGTGACTGTGAGCAATGACCCCCGGTCCAAATAGGGCCGCAACTGGTGCATCAGGCGAACCTGGGCAAACGCCCCCCTCGCCACACTGAAAGATGTTTCTCTAATGTGAGCTGTGGATCTCTACCTAAGAAAGCCTCTACTTATGAACTTTTCTAGATAAGAACCAGGTGTTCAAGATTGTTTTGCCTCTTCCCAAGAACCATTTTCTACTTACAAATCCGAGCCTCCGAAACAGTGACTGGAAAAGGCAGGGAGAAGCCTCCATGGGGGCTCTCTAGGAATCTCCTGGGAGGAAACAGGCCCGGAAAAGGTGGGAAGAAACCTACGTGGGGCCTCTCTAGGAATCTCCTGGGAGGAAACAAGGCCTCCATCCTCCCTGTGGTTTCCCCAATCACATGCATTATTTGCTTTTACATTGATTCCTATGAGAAAAATTGCTTCTTTTTACAAACCTTTCTACTTAAGAACCTGGTCACGGAACGAATTAAGTTTGTAAGTAGAGGTACCACTCTATATTGTTCCTATATATGTTGTAAGCCACCCCAAGTCCTTGGAGAGGGGCGGCATAAAAGTCCAATAAGTAAATAAATAAATAAAATACCTTGACCGGATTTGCCTGTATACTATATGTCACATATTAACCATTTATTCATTGTAATAACATTACTAAAGTTTATCTTTTATACTTGTATACACAAGAAATCTATTACAAATAATAAACTACAAGTTTATTAAATGAATTGAGTAGGAAATGTATTTTAAAATTTCTAACAACAACCCTTCCTCCTATGTATAGATTAAGATACGATATGAAGAGAGCTTTTCTTTTTTCTTTTTTTTTTCTTTTCCACTCTTCTCCCCCCCCCCCCTTTTTCTTTTATTCTTTCTTAATTTTTTTTTCTCTTTCCCTCCTGGGCTTTTAAAGAGACGTAAATTTGGATATTTCCTATTGTTAAGGGCAATTACGATAAAATGAGGGTAGGAATGTGTTTTCTAAGAACGCTAGAAAGGGACTGAAACACAACTGCATAGTTAGGAAATACAGCAAACAGCCAAGAGAAATTCAGATAGCTATAGCACTTTAAATATAAATGAAAGCGAAGCACATTATCTAAAATCCGGATGATAGCATTTGGAAAGGAGGTAGCACAGGATGAATGATATATACCAGGAATAATTATTTATTTATTATTTATTTATTTATTAGATTTGTATGCCGCCCCTCTCCATAGACTCGGGGCAGCTCACAGCATACAATAAAACAATTCATAACAAACCTAATAAATTTAAAAAAACATTTAAAAAACCCATTATTAAAGCAGACATACACACAAACATACCATACATAAATTGTATAGGCCCGGGGGGGGGATGCCTCAATTCCCCTGTGCCTGACAGCAGAGGTGGGTTTTAAGGAGTTTACGAAAGGCAAGGAGGGTGGGGGCAATCCTAATCTCTGGGGGGAGCTGGTTCCAGAGAGTCGGGGCCGCCACAGAGAAGGCTCTTCCCCTGGGACCCGCCAGACGACATTGTTTAGTCGACGGGACCCAGAGAAGGCCAACTCTGTGGGACCTAATTGGTCACTGGGATTCGTGCAGCAGAAGGCGGTCCCAGATAAATAATTGGATAAATAATTGGATAAATAATTGGATAAATAATTGGATAAATAATTGGATAAATAATTGGATAAATAATTGGATAAATAATTGGATAAATAATTGGATAAATAATTGGATAAATAATTGGATAAATAATTGGATAAATAATTGGATAAATAATTGGATAAATAATTGGGTAAATAATTGGGTAAATAATTGGGTAAATAATTGGGTAAATAATTGGATAAATAATTGGGTAAATAATTGGGTAAATAATTGGGTAAATAATTGGGTAAATAATTGGGTAAATAATTGGGTAAATAATTGGGTAAATAATTGGGTAAATAATTGGGTAAATAATTGGGTAAATAATTGGGTAAATAATTGGGTAAATAATTGGGTAAATAATTGGGTAAATAATTGGGTAAATAATTGGATAAATAATTGGATAAATAATTGGATAAATAATTAGAAAAAATTGATTAATTTGACTAAGAATTTGACATTTGATATTGTATTGTATTATATTTTAATTTGAGGTGTGTAAATTGGAATCTCTGTAAGGCGTGCAAAACAATAAAAAAATTATACCCCAAATAAACTACAAGTCCAGAGAGAGAGAGAGAGAGAGAGAGAGAGTGAGAGAGAGAGAGAGAGAAAGAAAGAATGAAAGGGGAGAGCAATAGAAAGAGAGGGAGAGAGACAGTGAGAAAAAGAGAGAGAGAGAAAGAGGGGGAGAGAGAAAGAGAGAGAAGGAGAGAGAAATGACTCTTGATTTAAAGCATATGGTAAAAAGCACCCAAATAATAACAGAGGGGAAAAAAACCCAGCCATTTGTGTGTGTGTGTGTGTGTGTGTAAACTCTTGAACCATTTCCAATAGCTCACCTGTTGTTGGAAATGGTTCAAGAGTTCACACACACACACACACACACACACACAAACAAGGGGGGAGGAGACAGGGATGGAAAAAGAGAAGATAGTAATAATAATAATAATAATAATAATAATAATAATAATAATAATAATAACAACAATAATAATAATGAGAGAGAGAAAGAGAGAGAGAGAGATCACTTCTGATTCTGCACACTTCAGAGATATTTCCATCTTGGACAAAGGATTTGCTGATGAAATCATGTCTCTGAGCCTGCCATTTGTACACTCACCGCCACCAGAATCTGCAGGGCGCTGTGCATGACCTCGATGTAACGGTACTCCAACGCGCAACCGATCACCGAGACGTACGAATGGCTGTCCAGACCTTTGATGCCGATCATGGGCGTCTCCTTCCTTACGCATCCGGGACCGTTCTCGCTCCACCACGACTGGTGTTGGGAGATGTTAAAGGTCAAAAGTTCACTGTCCTGAAAAAAAGGGGGAAGTAAAAGCTCCAATCAATCATGTCTTTTCCCAACTCGAGCCAGAGGTTAGTTTTTGCACTTTATCTAGGCTGCTCTTGCACAAAGGCATCTGTGTACAGACAGCAAAAGGGGTCCATTCATCTGTGTGAAGACATAATTAAAACTGCCATTTGTTGAATGATATCATTGACTGGGGTCATTTGCTTGCTAAGTCGCAAGCCATGGTATACAAGTTACCATGGCTGTAGTCAATGTAGTATATTCAACTAGAAATGTTGACTATTTATGGGACTGTCTCCTGCCACATACTGATCAGTTGGAGGATGATGAAGATATTGAGGACTCGGATTCAGTTAGTGTCTATGAAGTAGTGGGGGGCCCGGGGTTACAGGTAGTAGAACAGGTGGGAGGCCAGCCACAGGATGGGGCTATGAGTTCAGGATCTAACGAAGGAGAATCAGATGCTCGCTGGGTTAATCCTAAATTCAGAAGGATTCAGAAACGTAGAGAGTAAAGGTCTGGAAGAAGATATTAAGGAGAGGAATGGGTTAAATATTGTAGTGAGGTAATTGGCACATCAGGGGGCTAGTGGAGAAGAAGGGTGGAGTTTCAACATTGCCGAAAGGAAATATGGAGGTGTTTTCACCATGCTAAAGTAAGCCAAAGTATTTTGTATTGTATTTAGTCAGTGCTGCTGTCTTTTTTAAAGCTATGTAGTTAGGAAATAAATCTTGTCTAATTGAAGCAGGAAAAGGAATGTGAGAAGCAGCTAAGAGAGAGATAACGGACCGATTGATGTCTGGAATGTGTTGAAGTACAAGAGAGCAGAGAAATAAACGGAGTTGCTTTATTCATGAAATGATGCATTTAATGAGGGTTATTTGTAATTACTAAACTTCTACCAGAAACCAGAACACATACCTCCCAGAGGCCTATCAGATCGCACAGAATTGACCTCCTCCAGGTCCCGCCAACTACACAATGTAGGTTGGTGGGACCACGGGGCAGGGCCTTTTTTGTTGCTGCCCCGGCTCTATGGAACCAACTCCCCCCTGATGTTTGCACCACTCCCACTCTACTGGCTTTTCAAAAAGCTGTTAACAGCTGGCTTTGTCGACAGGCTTGGAGGCCGTGAATTTACCCTGTTTCCCCAAAAATAAATCACCCCCCAGGAGAGGTTTTGTAGAATTGCCTAATATAAGGTATCCTCTGAAAGTAAGACGTAGGAGACATTTAGTCTCATATATTTGAAGAAAGTATAATTTTGTACATGGAAATAATGGTACGGTAGTAGTAAGAAATTCTTGATAGGATTCACAGTTTGTCTGGTTATCCTGCTTTGTAATGACAACTACTGCACAGTATATAATAAATGTTCATTTTTTTGGTCCAGCAATAAATGTGAATTCTTCTTCATTGAAAAAAAAATAAGACATCCCCTGAAAATAAGACCTGTTGTGGTTAGCTCTGGCCCAGCTCCTGCCCCAAGGAATGTTCAGGTGGATGTGGGGGGAGACATCCACATGCCACAGGCCTGTTTTGCTCCCAATGGAATCTGCCGATGAAGCCTCCTCTGACCAAGGAAGCGTGAGTGATAGGGAAGAGGGGAGTTTGGCAGACAGCCCAGGAGGAGATCAATCATCTGTATCATCCCTGTATTCTGAACAAGAATTAATGACACATCCACGCATGTGTAGAGTGATGCATAGGAGACAACAACTAAAGGATTATTACAAGAGAAAATGAGGCCACCTGTGCTTGGGTGGGGCTCCAATAATTAGGGCTGCTGCTATAAATAGAAGCGTGTGGATTTGGCCGTTGTGAAAGAGTATCTGATCACAGTTCGTCAAGAATCCTGGGTTGCTGGTTTCTGGACTTTGCTTGTTGATTTTTCACGCTTTTGAAACCAAAGCAGAGCAACATGTGTGTGTGTGTGTCTCACTTCATTGGAAGAAGAAGGGGTGTGAAGTTTCTTCACAGCTGCTAGCTAAGTACTTAATGACTGCTTAAGGTTAATTGTACAGACTACCCAGTTGTTTTGGGACGAGTACCCTTTGCAATACAAAAAGAGTGCTTAGTTTATTTTGACTTTTGTGATAAAGAACATTGTTTTGAATTTTAAAACGTGTGTGTGTCTGAAATTTGTACCTTTGAATTTTCAGGAGGCTCCTATCAGAGAGCCCGGCAGAACAAGACCTAGCACATCTTTGGGAGCAAAAATTAATATAAGACACTGTCTTATTTTCGGGGAAACAGGGTAACACCAGACGTGCCCAAATTCATGTTTGTTTGGTATGTATGTTGTTAGATTGATTTGGGTTTTTTTAATGGGTTGTTAGGGTTATGGGGTTTTAATTATTATCGTTGTTCAACTTTTTTTTATTGTATTGTTTTTTATTATTGTAAGCCGCCCCAAGTCCTATGAGATTAGGTGGCATAGAAGTCTAATAAAGAAAATCAAATCAAATCAAATAAACCATATGAATGTTACATGAAAAGTGTAAATTTTCCATGATGTCTGGGGAGTTTGGAAAATTGAAGTCATTATTTAGGTGAGACTAGAACTCACTGTCTCCTGGTGGTTGGCCCAAAGTATATTTTGGATGTTCAGTCGTAGTAAATAGATAGGAAAATTTTATCTCTTTAAGGTAAGGAGAGGCCAGGCACCCTAACCCAAACCTTTGATATGAGTAACATCAAATTGGCCACCTTTAAGCCAGTCACATGACCTTTAAGCCACCCCCAGTCACATGATCATCAAGCCACTCCCACCTGGTCACATGGCTGGCAAGCCACACCCACAAAATGAGCCACACCCACAGCACCGTAGTAAAAAAAATTTGTAGCCCTTCACCGAAGCTAGGTTGTTGTTGTGTACAGTAGTATCTCGACTTACGAATTTAATTGGTGCTGGAAGGAGGCTCGTAAGTCGAAAAGCTCATATGATGAAACATTGTTTCCCATAGGAATCAATGGAAAAGCGATTAATGCGTGCAAGCCCAAAAATCAGAAACCGGCCGCCACCACCGAAGGAGGCTTGAGCCTCCCGATCCTCCCTGCCCCTTTGCCATGCATGTCATCCTGCATGCAGGATGCCATGCAGTCAGGAAGGTCATCCTGCTCCCCCCCCAGCCAAAAACACAGAGCGGGGCGGTAGGCGAGGCGACCGCCTCTCCATTTGCCAAGCACCGCGGGGAAGGAGGGAGAGAGAAGCAGACGGGCAGCAGCCGCAGCGGAGGCCAAGTCTCGCTCCGGGCTGTACCCCCTCCGAGCGCTCACCGCCTGTCCCTGTCAGCGGCCCAGCCACCTTCACCCGCCCGGACAACCGCCAGAGGGGCTCCTCCGGAGGGGCTCTTCCAGAGGGGCGCACAGGGAAGGGCTTGAGCCGCCGCCTTCTCCTTTCCCCGTGGGAGCGCCACACCTCTTGTCTGCCCGGCCTGAGAGGCACGAAACCAGTGCTCATGCCGGGCGGCCCGCCTGGAACGCCAGCAATGCCGCCGGGCCGATTGCCGAGCGGGGGCGGGGCGCAGAAGGAGTCGGAGGTGGCGCCGCACCAGCCCCCTCAGGCCGCTCTGTCCAGGATGGGGCTCCTCCGGAGGGACGCACGTGGCGGTTGTCCGGGCGGGTGAAGGTGGCTGGGCCGCTGACAGGGACAGGCGGTGAGCGCTCGTATCCCGAATTTGGGCTCGTAAGTAGAACAGAAATATCTCTCCCCTCCTAGCTCGCATCTCGAAATGCTTGTATATAGAGCATCTCGTATGTCGAGGTTCTACTGTATTTATATTCACAAAGGAATAAAAGATTGGGATGCAGTGGGGGCAAGAATTTTGCCTAAAAATCCAATTTGGTTTCCTCTTTGTTCTGAATGCTACATCTCCCCTGCAAAGTCCCCCCCCTCCTGTATCCTGCAGCCTTCTCATTCATTGCACGATCTAGTCTTCTACTGACCTCAACAGCAATTAACCTCTTGGGTCACATTAGTATAAGGCTCTGGGTTGGGTGTGATCAATAGCTGCTGAATGTCTATCTCCCCCAGGTCTCCATCACTGTCTGCTATGTGAAAGAATACACTGGAGCAGGGGTCCCCAAACTTTTTACACAGGGGGCCAGTTCACTGTCCCTCGGACTGTTGGAGGGCCGGACTATAAAAAAAAACCCTATGAACAAATCCCTATGCACACTGCACATACCTTGTTTTAAAGTAAAAAACAAAATGGGAACGTACGATTTAGAGGGGAGAAAAAGTCTGAAATTCATATATGTTTATGTTTTGTTTTTAATTTTCCTTTGTTAACTTCTGATTGGCTATACAAGGTTTTCTTGGCTTATGAAAAATGTATAAAGAAAGAAGGAATCACTTTGGCATAATGGTTAATAAGTTAGAAATATAATTGGTGTTGCACTTTTTGAAGGAACATTAAGGAGGGAATTTAATTAAAAGAAAATGAATGTAATTGGATGACAAAATTAGAAAAAAAACCTTTTGCAACTTTTTTGATGATATTAGTTACTAACAAAATACCACATTTTATTCATGGAAAATTAGATGGTACACTGTGTTGTTTGAATGTATGTTGAGAGAAAAATTAAAAAAAAATTACACCCCCCCCAAAAACAATCCTTCCTTCCTCTGTCCCTCCATTCATTTCATTCTCCCTTCCTTCCTTCCTTCCTTCCTTTCTTCCTTCCTTCCTTCCTTCCTTGTTCTCTCCATTTCTCCTTCTTTCCTTCCTTCCTTCCCTCCTTCATTCCTCTCCACTTCTCCTTCCCTCCCTCTCTTTCCCTTTTTGTCTTTCTCTCTCTCTTTTCCCTGTGCTCTTGTCACTCACTGGTGGCCCGGATAAATGGCTTCAGTGGGCCGCATGTGGCCCGCGGGCCATAGTTTGGGGACCACTGCACTGGAGCCTCCAGAGAGTGTTCCTCAACCTTGCCAACTTTCAGCAGTGTGGAATTTAACTTCTAGAATTCTTCCTACCCCATAAATCACTTCTAGCTAATAGACCCCCCATCTAGGTCCTAATTCAGTGATGGTGAACCTTTTTTGCTTTATTTTATTTATTTGTTTTATCTAGTACACAATGAGCATAAATAACATATCAATATACAGTGATACCTCGTCTTACAAACGCCTCGTCATACAAACTTTTCGAGATACAAACCCAGGGTTTAAGATTTTTTTTGCCTCTTCTTAAAAACTATTTTCACCTTACAAACCCACCGCTGCGATGCCCCGCCTCCAGACTTCGGTTGCCAGCGAAGCACCCGTTTTTGCGCTGCTGGGATTCCCCTGAGGCTCCCCTCCATGGGAAACCCCACCTCCGGACTTCCGTGTTTTTGTGATGCTGCAGGGGAATGCCAGCAGCGCAAAAACGGGCGCTTCGCTGGCAATGGAAGTCCAGAGGTAGGGTTTCCCAGTGAGGGGAGCCTCAATGAAATTGCAGCATTGCAAAAACACAGAGGTCCGGAGGTGGGGTTTTGAGGACTTCGGTGTTTTTGCGATGCTGTGATTTCACTGATGCTCCCTTCACTGGGAAACCCCACCTCCGGACTTCCGTTGCCAATGAAGCGCTCGTTTTTGCGATGCTGGGATTCCCCTGCTGGGATTCCCCTGCAGCATCGCAAAAACACAGAAGTGTGGAGGTGGGCTTTCCCAAGGAGGGGAGCCTCGGGGGAATCCCAGCAGCGCAAAAAGGGGCGCTTTGGCTGGCAAAAGGGGTGAATTTTGGGCTTGCACGCATTAATTGCTTTTCCATTGATTCCTATGGGAAACATTCTTTCATCTTACAAACTTTTCACCTCATCCCGGAACCAATGAAGTTTGTAAAACAAGGTATCACTGTACATGAAAATGGATTAGAAATAATAATAATAATAATAATAATAATAATAATAATAATTTATTAGATTTGTATGCCGCCTCTCTCCGAAGACTTGGGGCAGCTCACAACAATAATAAAACAATATTACATATACAATATAATATTAAAAAATATGTTGAGACTCTGGAAGAAGTGCACAGAAGGACAACAAAGAAGATTTGGGGACCGGGAGCTAAAACCTATTCAGAATGATTACAAGAATTGGGTATGTCTACCTCAATTTAAAAGGACACGAAAGTAGTGTTCCAGTATCTCAGGGGCTGCCACAAAGAAGAGGAAGTCAAGCTACTCTTGTCCTTGGAGAGAGGCGGCATATAAATCCAATCCAATCCAATCCAATCAATCAATCAATCAATCAATCAATCAATCAATCAATCAATCAATCAATCAATCAATGTATTCTCTAAAGCACCTCAAGGCCAGACAAGAAGCAATGGATGGTAACTAATCCAGGAGAGAAACAACCTAGAACTAAGGAGAAATTTCCTGAGAGTGAGAACAATTAATCAGTGCGATTTCTTGACTCCAAAATTTGTGGGTGCGCCAATATTGGAAGTTTTCAAGAGGAGGTTGGACAATCGTTTGTCTAAAATGGTCTCCAGCTTGAGCAGGGGGTTGGACTAGAAGACCTTCAAGGTCCCTTCCAACTCCGTTACTCTGTTGATTGTGTGCGAGTATCAGCAAACAAAGGACTTTTTCAGGGAATGTATTGTATGAATTGCTGGATGAAGCTCTGGAGAGAAAGCAGTGACAGCCGCTTGAGAATGAGATGAAAGAGGATCTTGCACTTTTAAAACAATGTAAAAAAACAATCAGTTTCCAGTCACAATTCAAAGTGTTGGTTATGACCTTTAAAGCCCTACATGGTACTGGACCAGAGTACCTCCGGAACCGCCTGCTACTGCACGAATCCCAGCGACCAATAAGGTCCCACAGAGTTGGCCTTCTCCGGGTCCTGTCGACTAAACAATGTCGTTTGGCGGGCCCCAGGGGAAGAGCCTTCTCTGTGGCGGCCCCGGCCCGCTGGAATCAACTCCCCCCGGAGATTAGAACTGCCCCCACCCTCTTTGTCTTTCGTAAACTACTCAAGACCCACCTATACCACCAGGCATGGGGGAGTTGAGACACCTTCCCCAGGCTTTTATATTTTATGTTTGATATGTATGTGTTGTTTGGTTTTTAAATTTTGGTTTTTATATGCTTCTTTTTAAATATTAGATTTGTTTCACTTTAATATTGTTTTTTTATTGTTGTTGTGAGCCACCCCGAGTCTTCGGAGAGGGACGGCATACAAATCTAATAAATTATTATTATTATTATTATTATTATTATTATTATTATTATTAAACATATCCAAACTTCACACAACTTGTACAAGTAGAATGGGGAAAATAAATGCATGCATTATTACTGTGTGCATTTTATTAACACCTTGACAGGGGAAAAACATATCTTTCTAGAATAAACCTCACAACTAATTGGGGCAGATATTCTGGGTCTCATGTATAAAATCATACGCCATAGCAATATGGATATTGGTGTCCGTGTGTTCTTGGTAGAAGCAGTATTTCTGTAATCTATTTCAATGTGGTTTTTTATGGATTAAGCAGGAAAAATGATTTAAGGAGGAAGACCTTAAGGAGGATTTACCATACATTTCAACCACTGTAGCAGATTAGGAATAAAATGAGATTGTGTAGAATTTTTTTTTCTTTGCATGAGGTGTGAACTAAGAAGGATGTATTACATTAAGGAGTTACAACTGGATCAGAGATTAAGTAGTCACAACAATGGACAGGCACAACCATAGTTTCAACATACCATTCAAACAGGATGGACGGGTGGACGGATGACAGCCATACATATTGTAGGTAGGTAGGTAGGTAGATGATAGATAGATAGATAGATAGATAGATAGATAGATGATAGATAGATAGATGATAGATAGATAGATAGATAGATAGATAGATGATAGATGATAGATGATAGATGATAGATGATAGATGATAGATGATAGATGATAGATGATAGATGATAGATGATAGATAGATAGATAGATAGATAGATAGATAGATAGATAGATAGATAGATAGATAGAGATAGAGAGACAGGTAGAGGGACACAAACAGACAAAATTCCTGCTAGTTTTTATAGATACATAGAAACATAGAAGACTGACGGCAGAAAAAGACCTCATGGTCCATCTAGTCTGCCCTTATATTATTTCCTGTATTTTATCTAAGGATGGATCTATGTTTATCTCAGGCATGTTTAAATTCAGTGACTGTGGATTTACCAACCACGTCTGCTGGAAGTTTGTTCCAAGCATCTACTACTCTTTCAGTCAAATAATATTTTCTCACGTTGCTTCTGATCTTTTCCCCAACTAACCTCAGATTGTGCCCTCTTGTTCTTGTGTTCACTTTCCTATTAAAAACACTTCCCTCCTGAACCTTATTTAACCCTTTAACATATTTAAATGTTTCGATCATGTCCCCCCTTTCCCTTCTGTCCTCCAGACTATACAGATTGAGTTCATTAAGTCTCTCCTGATACGTTTTATGCTTAAGACCTTCCACCTTTTTTGTAGCCCGTCTTTGGACTTGTTCAATTTTGTCAATCTCTTTTTGTAGGTGAGGTCTCCAGAACTGAACACAGTATTCCAAATGTGGTCTCACCAGCGCTCTATACAGCAGGATCACAATCTCCCTCTTCCTGCTTGTTATACCTCTAGCTATGCAGCCAAGCATCCTACTTACTTTCCCTACCGCCTGACTGCACTGTTAACCTATTTTGACACTGCCAGAAATCACTACCCCTAAATCCTTCTCTTCTGAAGTTTTTGCTAACCCAGAACTACCAATACAATACTCAAATTGAAGATTCCTTTTGCCCAAGTGCATTATTTTATTTCTTAATTTTCCTTGTGGTTGGACCCTATCCCAGTTGGGAACATGTTATAAATAACATTTTTGTTTACTGGAACAAACCATAATTGGTTAGGATGACAAAACATGCTGAAGCCATAAATTATTATTCACAAACCACGAAGACCAAGTTTACATATAACCCCAAGCCAAACCCAAACCATCGCAGTATGATTTAGTAAACATTTACAGTAATAAGATAAAATTAGCCCCATCTGCCCTATTAAAATTAGCCTCCCTGTGCTAAGTTAGGATTTCAAAGAAAAGGATTCTATTTCTCTATTTACTCCCATAAAATGGTTTTGTATGCACAAGAAATGTTGATCTGGGAAAGAATTCATATATGACTAGTCTGGAAGAAGTCACCTTTCTCCTTAAGGTCAACACTTCTTGTGCAAACAAAGCCAAGGTGAGACTAGAATTTGTTAGTACTATTGACAGCCCCTCAGAGACATTTGGTAATGAAAGAGTTAACTACGTGTGCCTTATTAGATCCTCCTCTTATGATGTAATATCCTGCCAACTCACTTCCTTCTTCTTTACTCCTCACTCTCTTCTCTTCTAATCCTCCATCGTGTAAGACGTATATTTTATGTTGTCCCTCGAGACAATCTTTTATTTGTTTATTTTTGTTTTTAAAATAAATATATCTTGTTTGAACAACTGACTAAAGGTTTTTATCCATCGATCTCCGTGGGGTTAAGGTCCTAACAGACTTTAATCATTACACAAACTGTGACACTATTCACATAACTAGTTGGGTTTGGCAATATATAAAATAAACAAACAATCCATGCTTACAGGTAGTAGAATACTATTGCTTTAAGAGCTAGTGTTACGGATTGCCATAAGATGAAGCCAGAAGCGTGATTCACTCTCTCCGCTATTCTCTGCTATTTCTGTTTTATCTTTGTGACTATGCTGTAGTAAGAACTGTCTGTTCAAACGATGGTTTATGTATTTGCAAGCTGGACAAGTAAGCTTATAGTATTGTATATGTATTAAGAGTTGTGAACTGATTTAACTGACTATTTGACTAAGATATTCTCTGCTATTTCTGTTTTATCTTTGTGACTATGCTGTAGTAAAAACTGTGTATTCAAATGATGGTTTATGTATTTGTAAGATGGACAAGTAAGGCTTATTGTGATCTATATGTATTAAAGAGTTATTGACTGATTTAACTATGTATGACTAGGACTGTTTTTGACTCAGATATTTGCTAAAGTAAATAATATTATATACAGTGGTACCTCTAATTAAGAACTTAATTCATTTCATGACCAGGTTCTTAAGTAGAAAAGTTTGTAAGAAGAAGCAATTTTTCCCATAGGAATCAATGCAAAAGCAAATAATGCGTGCAATTGGGGAAACCACAGGGAGGGTGGAGGCCCTGTTTCCTCCCAGGAGATTCCTAGAGAGGCCCCACAGAGGCTTTTCCCCACCTTTTCCGGCCCTGTTTTCCCCCAGGAGATTCCTAGAGAGGCCCCACAGAGGCTTCTTCCTACCTTTTCTGGCCCTGTTTCTTCCCAGGAGATTCCTAAAGAGGCCCCATGGAGGCTTCTCCCCGCCTTTTCCGGCCCTTTTTCTTCCCAGGAGATTCCTAGAGAAGCCCTACAGAGGCTTCTCCCTGCCTTTTCCGGCCCTGTTTCCTCCCAGGAGATTCCTAAAGAGGCCCCATGGAGGCTCCTCCCTGCCTTTTCCAGTTACAGTTTTGGAGGCTCAGGTTTGTAAGTGGAAAATGGTTCTTGAGAAGAGGCAAAAAAGTCTTGAACACCCGGTTCTTATCTAGAAAAGTTTGTAAGTAGAGGCGTTCTTAGGTTGAGGTACCACTGTATATAGACACTCTCTTCCTCCTGGTTAATAATGCAATTTCCACCTCTTAAAACATGCAAAATTATTCTGCCTTCAAGTTCCTGTCAGATCTCGTTTCCCCAAGACTGAGTTTGTCTGAAGGGACATTATCATGCCTTCCTTTGATAACCAATGGATGCTTATTGAGCGTAGAAGCCCATCTGCCTCGGGGGCCCTTCCGTCTGTCCCTGCAAGAGGAGAACTATTTGCATTGCAATTTCCCAAAGGAAAGGCCTCGCCTGGCGGTAACCCTCATTGTGTACATGTCAGTAGCAGGGAAATAATCAGATGTATTAATCAGATTGTATAATCCTTTCCCGGTTTTAAGGTTTTGCATGTTTGGTCTGCAGACAGATGGGCTTGGTCATTGTTTCATAGATTCCCTTGATTCCCTATATCGGCGACGTGGTTATGCAAAATGGAGCAAGCGGGCACTTCTTCCATTCAAACTTAATATTAACCGCTCCAAACTTGACTGTAAAAAATATGACTTTAGCAATCGAGTTGTCGAAGCGTGGAACTCAATAGTGTCAACCCCTAACCCCCAACATTTCTCCCTTAGACTCTCCACGATTGACCTCTCCAGGTTCCTAAGAGGCCAGTAAGGGGCGTACATAAGTGCACTGGTGTGCCTTCCGTCCCCTGTCCAATTGTCTCTCCTTTATCTCATATATCATATATATTTTCTTCCTTTCATATATCTTCTCTTCTATTTTCACTTTTATCCTTATATATATATTACTTCATGTTTATTTTCTTCCTATGTATTTGTGTATTGAACAAATGGCACCGGGCCAGAATATCTCAGGGACCGCCTTCTGCTGCACGAATCCCAATGACCAGTTAGGTCCCACAGAGTGGGTCTTCTCCAGGTCCCGTCAACTAAACAATGTCGCTTGGCGGGACCCAGAGGAAGAGCCTTCTCTGTGGCAGCCCCGACCCTCTGGAACCAACTCCCCCAAGAGATTAGAATTGCCCCCACCCTCCTTGCCTTTCGTAAGCTGCTTAAAACCTACCTCTGCCACCAGGCATGGGGGAATTAAGATACACTTTCCCCCTAGGCCTTTACAATTTTATGTATGGTATGTTTGTATGTATGATTGGTTTTTATATAATGGGTTTTTAACTGTTTTTTTTAGTATTGGATTTTGTTGTACTGTTTTACTGCTGTTGTTAGCCGCCCCGAGTCTGCGGAGAGGGGCGGCATACAAATCCAATAAATAATAATAATAATAATAATAATAATAATAATAATAATATGAATAAATAAACGAATAAATGAATAAATAAAATAAGTGTGTCCATATCTTGAAGCTAGAAAGCAGGGGACTGTGAGCTCAAGTCCTGCCTTCGTTTTGAAAGCCAGGTAGTTGAATTTGGGCTGAACACCAGGAGACTGAGTTCTAGTCTGATTTAACCGTTGTTCATAAAATCATACATCACAATGTACTCCCTGTTAGCGACTACTTCAACTTTAAAAACAACAACACAAGAGCATGCAATAGATACAAACTAAATGTAAATCGCTCCAAACTAGACTGCAGAAAATACAATTTCACCAATAGAGTGGCCAATGCCTGGAATTCACTACCAGATTCTGTTGTTTCTTCTCCCAAGGTTTGGGTTCGGGAGAGTGCCAGGAAGCGCCACCGCCCAGCTGTCACCTTCCAAAACAGCCAGGGAGCTGTCGGCCAGTCGGGAGGTGAAAAAGGAGGTGGGGAATCCCATGAGGAGATTCCAGGGGCGGAGCTTTGACGTCACTGAGACGTCCTTCCTGGCCAGCTGAAACGGGGACTCCAGGAAGGACATCTCAGTGACGTCAAAGCTCCGCCCCTGGAATTCCCTCGTGGGATTCCCCACCTCCTTTTGGACCTCCTGACCGTCCGACAGCTCCCCGGCTGTTCTGGGAAGCGCCGCCGCCCAGCTGTCACCTTCAGAATGCCGAACCCGGAAGTTCAGCAAAAGTTCAGGTTCGGTGTTTGGGTTCGGGAGAGTGCCTGGAAGCGCCCCGACTGTTCTGGAAGGTGACAGCTGGGCAGCGGCGCTTCCTGGCACTTTCCTGAGCACTTTCCCAAGCACCGAACTCGAAAGTTCGGCAAAAGTTCGGGTTTGGATTCAGGTGCCGAACCCGAACTTTTTTAAAAATTCGGGTGCGGAACCCGAACCCGAACTTCATTGCGTTCGCCCAACACTACTAAAGAGCACTGCACGTCAAGACAACTAGACACAAGGACAGTTTTTTTCCCAAATGCCATCACTCTGCTAAACACTGTCAAACTATTTACTAAGTCTGCACTACTGTTACTACTAATTTTTTCTCACCCTTCCTATCACCCATTTCCTCCCACTTAGATAACTTTTCACTTGTATCCTTACAATTTTTATTAATATTTATTGTTTCCTCATTGCTTATTTGACCTCTATGACAATCATTAAGTGTTGTACCACATGATTCTTGACAAATGTATATTTTCTTTTATGTACACTGAGAGTATATGCATCACATTCCTTGTGTGTCTAATCACACTTGGCCAATAAAGAATTCTATTCTATTCCTTATACTTATTCTATTCTATACCTTATACTCTGAAAAATATGGTAAGCCCAAGATCTATTGCTATAACAAGCAGGAAGAGGGAGATTGTGATCCCGCTATATAGAGCGCTGGTGAGACCCCATTTGAAATTCTGTGTTCAGTTCTGGAGACCTCACCTACTAAAAGATATTGACAAAATTGAACGGGTCCAAAGATGGGCTACAAGAATGGTGGAAGGTCTTAAGCATAAAATGTATCAGGAAAGACTTCATGAACTCAATCTGTATAGTCTGGAGGACAGAAAGAAAAGGGGGGACATGATCGAAACATTTAAATATGTTAAAGGGTTAAATAAGGTTCAGGAGGGAAGTGTTTTTAATTGGAAAGTGAACACAAGAAAAAGGGGAAACAATCTGAAGTTAGTTGGGGGAAAGATCAAAAGCAACATGAGAAAATATTATTTTACTGAAAGAGTAGTAGATCCTTGGAACAAACTTCCAGCAGACGTGGTTGGTAAATCCACAGTAACTGAATTTAAACATGCCTGGGATAAACATCCATCCATCCTAAGATAAAACACAGGAAATAGTATAAGGGCAGACTTGATGGACCGTGAGGTCTTTTTCTGCCATCAATCTTCTATGTTTCTATGTTTCTAGAGCTAATCCTGTTTTCTTTTGGGACAATTGGAGCCAGGCATGGAGAATTGGAACCAAGAAGGGAGGGGAAATAAATCATATCCCCCGTTGGTGTCCACAGAGAGAGCTCTTATCCTCATTTGCTGCTTCACTCATCCATAATTCCACCTCTTTTCAATGGGGTACCAGCGTCCAGATGGGGTCACCGACACAATCTGGAGCTCGCAGTAGTAGAAGCGGTAGTAATGATCATCCTCAAGGGAGGATTGCCTTGCCTTGCGGAAGTCCCATCCTAACACTCAGAAGGGGAGGTAAATGAAGAGGCAGGGTGTTCGGTTGAGCTCTCTGGTAGAATCCTCCCAAAAATGCACAGATACAGACACACACACACGTTTGAAAATTCAAAACAATGTTCTTTATAATGAAAATTCCCTTAACCTAAGCCCTCGTTTTGTATAGCAAAGAGCACTTGTCTCCAAACAAATTGGTAATTTGTACAAGTCCCTTATCAGTTCTGTGATACTTAGCTTGCAGCTGTGAGGCAATTCACAGTCCTTCTTCTTTCACAAAGTGAAACACACTTTGCTCTGGGTTAGTTTCAAAGCGGGGAAAAATCAGCACTCAAAGGTCAAAATCAGCAAAGCAGGCACAAAACACAAGGATCAGATAATCCTCCACAATGGCCAAACCCACAGGTTGCTCTTTATAGCAGCCTCACTAATGACCACAGCCCCACCCAACCACAGGTGGCCTCATTTTCTTTGATAATAATCTCTCAGTTGTTGTTGCCTATGCATCGCTCTCCGCATGCGTGGCTGTATCATTAACTCTTGTTCTGAATCCAAGGAGGAGCTAGATAATTGATCTCCTTCTAAGCTGTCTGCCACACTCTCCTCATTCCCGTCACTCATGTCTTCTTGGTCAGAGGAGCCTTCATCAGCAGATTCCACATGGGGCAAAACAGGCCTGCAGCATGTGGATGTCTCCCCCACATCCACAGTCCTTGGGGCAGAAGCTGGGCCAGAACTAACCACAACACCGGGAAGAGAAGAAAAGGCAGGCGAAAAGCAAGAAACAACCCATGCAGGCAATACAGGCAAGTCCACAACTTACAACAGCTCATTTAGTTACAATGGCACCAGACAGGGGTTGCAACTTACCTTCACTACCAGTTCTGATGCACACACAGTTGTAGCGGGCGCGCGCGCTTTGGAGTGAGATTTAACTTCTGCGCATGCGCAGGAAACAAATCCTGCGAGTAGATGCATGGGTGCAAGAGATTTGGATGATATTTTTGCTTCACGCATGCACCAATGACCTTTGTTGCTTGTATCCTAAGGGGCACTAAGTGCACTGGTGTGTCTTTCGTCCCCTGTCCAATTGTCTTCCCTTTCTCTCACTTATCATATATATTTTCTTTCTTTCATATATCCTCTCCTCTAAGTTCACTTTACCCTTATATGTATTACTACATGTCTATTTTTCTTCCTATGTATTTGTGTATTGGACAAATGAATAATAAATAAACAAATAAATCCTTACTTAGTTTTACTTCTTGCTTGGTTTTAATTAATTAGATTTAGCTATTGCATTCTGTTGTTTTTTTATATGTTGTAAGGCGGCCCGAGTCCTTGAAGAGGGGCGGCATATAAATCCAATCAATCAATCACTGGAGCAGACCCCGACCTCCTACTGAGAGCGTCCGAGCACAGAAACCACGCAAACACTCCAGTGCAGTGACTGTGGTGCACTGTGTTGCCGTAAAGCAAACAATTAGAGGTCTTTAGAGTGGGTCTGGGTGTTTAGGTCAGGCCAGGGTCTGGATCTTTGTAGTATTGGGTAGAACTGAGTTAATTATATTAGCCCGGCCCTCTAAAACCATCCCAATTTCTCATACAGCCCCACGGCAAAATTAATTGCCCACCCCTGCTCTAGAAAGAGTGCAAGAAAGATCTCAAGAAAGCGTGTGGAGAAGAGCAACATAGACCAGCGTTTCCCAACCGGTGTGCCGCGGCACAGTAGTGTGCCGCGAGACATGGCCAGGTGTGCCGCGAGAAGCTCAAGCTGGGCGGGGCGCTGCCGGCGCCCCTGCCTGAGTGTCGTCCTGTGGGTGGTCTTGGGCTTCACAGTCGCTTCCTGGTTCCCTCTCCTCCCACCGCCTGTGTCTCCCGCCGTCGCCTCCCACCAAGCAGTTGCCCGTTGCCGTGGGTTCCTCGAGTGGGAGCTGCCGCTTCCCTCCGTCCAGCTCAGCCACGCTGCCGTAGAAAGCACAGAGGTTATTGCCACCGCTTCTGCCTCCACTCAGGGAGCCACCGTGGTCACTGCGCCTTTTCCTCTCCCTCAGCTCAACCACGGTGGCTCCCTGAGTGGAGGCAGAGGCGGCGGCAATAACCTCTGCACTTTCTACGGCAGCGTGGCTGGGCTGCCTGGAAGGAAGCGGCAGCTCCGAGGAATGAGGCGCTGGCGGTAGACACAGGCGGAGGGAGGAGAGGGAACCAGGAAGCCACCGTAAAGCCCAAGACCAGCCACAGGATGACCTTCAGCCAGGGGCACCGGAACCGCGCGCAGCCATGGTGGGAGCAGCATGAGGTAGCAACGAGGCGCGAGGACAAGCAGGCAGCTTGGCGGAGGGGAAGCGCTGAGGGGCTCTCCTCCTTCCCCACCCCCGCGCTTCTCTCCCTCCCTGGCTTTCGCTTCGCCCCATGATTTCCCCGCAATTTCATCCAGGCCACCTCTTGCCTCCTTTTGAACTGCGGGGAAATCTGCGGGCAAAGCAAAAGCCAGGGCGGGAGAGAAGCGCGGGGGTGGGGAAGGAGGAGAGCCCCTCAGCGCTTCCCCTCCGCCAAGCTGCCTGCTTGTCCTCGCGCCTCGTTGCTACCTCCTGCCTTTTTCCAGGGGCCTTTGGAAGGCACCCAGGGAAGGGGGGGATTGGGGGTGGCTGCAGCGGCTTCTCGTCCTCCTCATCCGGCTGCTAATGCCCGCCCGGCCCCTCTTGCAGTCCCTTCACGGAGCGCTTTTGTCCCAGGCTGTCAGCGAAAGGGCTGCAGGACAGGCGGGGCAGGCGTTCTTCTCACAGCTGAGGCAGAATTTGAATTGTCGTGTGTGTGTGCGTGCGGGCTCCGCATCCCCCTGCCACCCGGAACATTTAAAATAAGAAAAACCTTCGCCGGCCTCCGCAGAGAAGAAAGGAAGAGAGAGAAAGAGAGACAGAGCAAGAGAGACATAGCAAGAGAGGCAGAGAGAGAGAGAGAGAGAGAGAAAGAGAGACATAGCAAGAGAGGCAGAGAGAGACAGAGACAGAGAAAGAGAAAGAGAGAGAAAGAGAGCTAGCAAGAGAGAGAGAAAGAGAGACAGAGAGAGACAGAGAGAGAAAGAGAAAGAAAGAAAGAGAGAGAATGAAAGAGAGATAGCAAGAGAGGCAGAGAGAGCAAGGGGGAGAGAAAGACATATAGGGAGGGAAGGAGGGAGAGAGGAAGAGAGCAAAAAAGAGAGGAAGAAAGAAAGAGGGATGGAGAGAGAGAAAGAAGGGAAGGAAGAGAGAGAAAGAGTGAGGGAGAAATAGAGCGAAATGGAGGAAGATTTTTTTTTGTCAAAACTTTTCTTTAGCCACCCCCCCACCCCCCCGTTCAGTGTTCCCCAGGATTTTGAAAATATGAATAATGTGCCGCGGCTCAAAAAAGGTTGGGAAACACTGACATAGACGATTAGGGGATTAGAGGCTAAAACATATGCAGCTGCGAAAGCAGTCATGGGCTTCCCCAAATATGCCCATGTTACACCAACACTCCTCAGTCTGCATTGGTTGCCGATCAGTTTCCGGTCACAATTCAAAGTGTTGGTTATGACCTATAAAGCCCTACATGGCATAGGACCAAACTATCTCCGGAACCGCCTTCTGCCGCACGAATCCCAGCAACTGGTGAGGTCCCACAGAGTTGGTCTCCATAGGGTCACGTCGACCAAACAATGCCAGCTGGCAGGGCCTAGGGGAAGAGCCTTCTCTGTGGGGGGCCCGGCCCTCTGGAACCAGCTCCCCGCAGAGATTCGTACTGACCCCACCCTCCTCGCCTTCCGTAAGAGTCTAAAGACTCATAGGACCAGACTATCTCCAAGACCGCCTTCTGCCACACGAATCCCAGCGACTGGTGACGTCCCACAGAGTTGGTCTCCTTAGGGTCCCGTCGACCAAACAATGCCAGCTGGCGGGGCCTAGGGGAAGAGCCTTCTCTGTGGGGGGCCCGGCCCTCTGGAATCAGCTCTCCCCAGAGATTCGCACTGCCCCCACCCTCCCCGCCTTCCGAAAGAGTTTAAAAACTCATCTTTGCTGCCAGGTTTGGGGTTTTTAGATCTTCACCCTGACCAATGAATGTTTAGTATGATTGTTGAATGAATGGTAATGATAGTTTTTTAATTAGAATTTTAAAGATTGTTTTTAATGTACTATTAATTGGATTGTTATTAACTGTTTTTCTGTTTTTCTGTACATGCTGTGAGCCGCCCCGAGTCCTCGGAGAGGGGCGGCATACAAATCCAATTAAATCTAAATCTAAATTATTTATTTGATTTCTATTCTCCGAAGACTCGCGGCGGCTCACAACATATAATTGAAAACAATAAAATACAATGGCAAATCCAATTAATTAACTAGATAACTAACCTAAAATCCCTAATATTTTAAAAACCAATCATACACAATCAGACCTCATGCATGTAAATGAAAAAAATCGCTGAAAAATGCCAAAATCTCTCAATTCAATTCAATTCAATTTATTAGATTTGTATGCCGCCCCTCTCCGAAGACTCGGGGCGGCTCACAACAGTAATAAAACAATATTATAGCAAAACAAATCTAACATTAAAAGAAGCATATAAAACCCTGCCATATTAAAAAGCAAACAGCACATACATACCAAACATAAATATAAAAATATAAAAAGCCTGGGGGAAAAGGTGTCTCAACTCCCCCATGCCTGGCGGTATAGCTGGGTCTTGAGTAATTTACGGAAAACAAGAAGGGTGGGGGCAGTTCTAATCTCCGGGGGGAGTTGATTCCAGAGGGCCGGGGCTGCCACAGAGAAGGCTCTTCTCCTCGGGCCCACCAAACGACATTGTTTAGTCGACGGGACTCAGAGAAGGCCAACTCTGTGGGACCTTATCGGTCGCTGGGATTCGTGCGGTAGCAGGCAGTTCCGAAGGTACTCTGGTCTACTCTACTCTTGCGCTTGAGCATCCTTGTGCAAGATTTGGCGTCTGCGCATATGCAGGAGCCGAATCTCACGCCGATGCATGCACCCACACTCACCACCGGGAGCGCCAGCCATGGGCAGCCCTTCCCCGGTGGAAACTAATCAAGGTGAGAAGCAACTTAGAAGAAGCTGCCTCCAGAAGCTGTGAATTCTCCAACACTCTACTTTTGAAAGAAACTATTGGACAACAATTTATCCGAAGTGGTCTCGAGTTTCCTGCCTGAGCAAGGGGTTGGACTAGAAGACCTCCAAGGTCCCTTCCAACTCTGTTATTGTGTTCTATTTAGAGGCTAGAATACATATCTCTTCAGCATTGACACAGATGGTGTACCAGCTGCCTGATTTAGAACAAGAGCCAGCCAAGAAGATGCCCCACGATCCTCCTTCTGGATTCCAAGATGTTCTTTATTGGGATCCTGGCCCTCATTCCTTGCAGAAATTCTGCTTATTTTGGAATTCTTTCGTTTGAAAAGAAAGGTTTGTAAAAGGGGATGGGCGGTTTCTATCCTCTCTTAACATCTGTGAGCACAAATCGAACCTAAAATGCCTGTTTTATTTATTTATTAGATTTCTTGAAGTGACTCAGGGTGGTGTACAACATTAATACAACAGTATATAAGAAATCTAATATCTCTAAAAAAATAAAATTTATAAGCACATTTAAAAGACCCCCATGCAAATGTTAAATTTGTAACATAGAAACATAGAAAACTGATGGCAGAAAAAGACCTCATGGTCCATCTAATCTGCCCTTATACTATTTCCTGTATTTTATCTTAGGATGTGTTGTGGTTAGCTCGGGCCCAGCTGCTGCTCCAAGGACTGTGGAGATGGGGGAGACATCCACATGCTGCAGGCCTGTTTTGCCCCCGGTGGAATCTGCTGATGAAGGCTCCTCCGACCAAGAAGACATGAGTGACAGGGAGGAGGAGAGTGTGGCAGACAGCTCAGAAGGAGATCAATTATCTAGCTCCTCTTTGGATTCAGAACAAGAGTTAATGATACAGCCACACATGTGGAGAGCGATGCATAGGCAGCAACAACTGAGAGATTATTATCAAAGAAAATGAGGCCACCTGTGGTTGGGTGGGGCTGTGGTAATTAGTGAGGCTGCTATAAATAGCAGCCTGTGGGTTTGGCCATTGTGGAGGATTATCTGATCATTGTGTTTCATGACTGCTTTGCTGACTTTGATCTTTGTGTGCTGATTTTTCCCCCCTTTGAAAGAAGGGCTGTGAATTGCCTCACAGCTGCAAGCTAAGTATCACAGAACTGATAAGGGACTTGTACAAATTACCAATTTGTTTGGAGACAAGTGCTCTTTGCTATACAAAAAGAGTGCTCTGTTTATTTGCATTTTTGGTATAAAGAACATTGTTTTGAATTTTCAAACGTGTGTGTGTCTGAAATTGTATCTGTGCATTTTTGGGAGGATTCTACCAGAGAGCTCGACAGAACCGGATGGATCTATATTTATCGCAGGCATGTTTAAATTCAGTTAGTGTTGATTTACCAACCACATCTGCTGGAAGTTTGTTCCAAGCATCTACTATCTTTCAGTGAAATAATATTTTCTCATGTTGCTTTTGATCTTTCCCCCAAACAACTTCAGATTGTGCCCCCTTGTTCTTGTGTTCACATGGTTGTTAAGTGAATCTGTCTTCCCCTATTGACTTTGCTTGTCAGAAAGTCGCAAAAAGTGGTTATATTGGCACTGCGACCATCATCAATATCTGTCAGTTGCCAAGCATCTGAATGTTGATCACTTGACTATGGGGAGGCTGCAACAATCAATTGAAGCAGCTTAGAAGTAAGGAGAAATTACCTGACAGTGAGAACAATTAACCAGTGGAACAGCTTGCCTCCAGAAGTTGTGAATGCTCCAACACTGGAAGTTTTAAAGAAGATGTTGGATAGCTATGGGTGAAGAAGGTCTTGTTTTAAAGCACCTGAATGTTTTTGCCTGTCACAGGTATGACATTTATCTAATATAATAGTTGATATATACAAACATGTGCATATCTGAATGCAACGTTGTGTTAAAATTTCCAAGCAATTGGTGAAGGTCCTGTTTTAAGCACCTGAATGTTTTTACCTGTCACAGGTAAAGAGATGATGAAAAGACATCAAAGTCACAACACAACTTGAATTAACAATAGTTGAGGCCACCAGAATGAGAACCAGAGGTTTCTATCTCCCTTGACAGAAGAAGAAAGGAGAAAAGAGAAGAAGAGAGGAAAAAGAGAGAAGGAGAGAGAAGAAAGGGTGGGAGAAGATGAAGGTAGGGAGGAGGAGAAGGCAGAAAGAAGGAGGAGGGGAGAAGGAGGACGAGGGAGGAGGAGAAGAAGAAGAAAAATAGGAAGAAGAAAAAAGAGGAGGACGAGAAGGAGAAGGAGGAGAAGAAGAGGAAGAATGAGAAGAAGAAGAAGAAGAAGAAGAAGAAGAAGAAGAAGAAGAAGAAGAAGAAGAAGAAGAAGAAGAAGAAGAAGAACTCATGGTTATGATATGATTCTTCTGCAGTGTAATTGTTCCCTTCGTGCAGGTAAAAAAAGGTTGAATCATTCCCGGCTCTATTCTCATGTTGTTCTACATGTTGCTTCTACATGCTAGCTTGCTTAGTGAATAACTAAGAACCCGCTGGAATGCTTTCTCCAATTACCCCACATCACAACTCAGAGCCAATAGGAATACACAGATGTGGTCACATGTAAAACTACATTACCCAGAGTGCAATCTAACTACAATTCCCCTAATGCAATGTTTTCAAGAAACATGTCTTCATACAAGCTAACTATTTCTGTCTCTGGTGAAAAATAGCACAATTTTATTGCCACTGCCCAGGAAATCCTGAATTCTAGCATTCCAGGGAGCCAGGGAGGAAGAATAGCTATTGTTTCCTGGAGTAATCCAATACTGTCAATAAGCTGTGATTCTCTGAATCCTTCAGGAGACGCCAACTACAGCAATGACATCAGCATTAAAAAGATTTGTTTTCAGTCTGGATCGACTCCCAGAGTGCAAGGTTAATATTGTGGAAATTGATTTGTAACTGTCACTGAACTCAACGCACACATACACACACACTCTGTAGAGATGTGTAACTCAATATTTATTTCATTTTTCTAAGCCGATTACAACGATGGTTCTTAATCTTCAAAAGAAGCTTTTACTTTACTTACCGCATTTTTGGAGTATAAGATGCAAGTTTTGTCCCCTTAAAAAGGGTGGAAATGTTGGTGCATCTTATACACCAAATACAGCCATTTTTGGCCTCCAGAAGCCTTGCCCCTGTTCTGTCAGGCTCTCTGGTAGAATCCTCCCAAAAATTCACAGGTCCAAATTTCAGACACACACACGTTTGAAAATTCAAAACAATGTTCTTTATAATGAAAATTCGCTTAAACCAAGCCTTCTTTTGGGATAGCAAAGAGCACTTGTCTCCAAACAAACTGGTAATTTGTACAAGTCCCTTATCAGTTCTGTGATACTTAGCTTGCAGCTGTGAGGCAATTCATAGTCCTTCTTCTTTCACAAAGTGAAACACACTTTGCCCTGGTTTAGTTTCAAAGCGGGGAAAAATCAGCACTCAAAAGGTCAAAGTCAGCAAAGCAGTCACGAAACACAAGGATCAGATAATCCTCCACAATGGCCAAACCCACAGGCTGCTATTTATAGCAGCCTCACTACTTACCACAGCCCCAACCAACCACAGGTGGCCTCATTTTCTTTGGTAATAATCTCTCAGTTGTTGCTGCCTATGCATCGCTCTCCGCATGCGTGGCTGTATCATTAACTCTTGTTTTGAATCCAAGGAGGAGCTAGATAATTGATCTCCTTCTGAGCTGTCTGCCACACTCTTCTCCTCCCTGTCACTCATGTCTTCTTAGTCAGAGGAGCCTTCATCAGCAGATTCCACCGGGGGCAAAACAGGCCTGCAGCATGTGGATGTCTCCCCCACATCCACAGTCCTTGGGGCAGGAGCAGGGCCAGAGCTAACCACAACAGCCCCCACATGCCATTTTTGAAAAAATTGGATGATTTTTTTTGCAAAAATAGGATGTGCAGAGTGTTTGGGAGGCCCGTAGAGTGTTCCTGGGGACTGGGGGGGGGGGGGGGGGGAAGGAAAAAACACCCTTATTTTTGCAGACAAAAAGAAATTGGGCAAAAACCAGGCCAATTTTTTTCCCCAAAAAATTTGGGTATATTTTGGCTTTCCTCAGCCCCCAGGAGCACTCTGCAGGCCTCCCAAACCCTCTACATGCCCCATTTTTTGCAAAAAAAATGGGGGGGAATGGGCCATTTTTGCAAAAAAAATGGGGCACTCAGAGAGTTTGGGAGGCCTGCAGAGTGCTCCTGAGGAGGACAAAACCACTTATTTTCTTACTTACCTTTTTGAAATCTTGGTGCATCTTATACACCAATGCGTCTTATAGTCCAAAAATACAGTAAACCTAACTTTGAAAAAATGTAAATGCAACCACAGGTTTATTCAACAGCAACCTACCATTTGTAAGGCAAACAGACATATTTAGCACAGGAAGAAGAGAGGGGAGAGAAAATATACTTCTAGCTAGTCATAATAATAAAAGAGTTGAAATGGACCTTGGAGGTCTTCTAGTCCAACCTTCTGCTTAGGCAGGAAACCCTACACCACTTCAGACAGATGGTTATCTAACATCTTCTTAAACACTTCCAGTGTTGGAGAATTCACAACTTCTGGAGGGAAGCTATTCCAGCGATTAATTGTACTCACTCTCAGGAAATTTCTCCTTACTTTTAAGCTGCTTCAACTGCCACATATACTCTGTTTCTAAGTTTAGGATTCTAACATCGGTAATCCTAGTGTAGAATTCTAACAATATACCTATACCTATACCTATACCTATACATATACAGTGGTACCTCGGTTCTCGAACGCTTTGGTTCTCGTACATTTCGGATACTGAACAAAATTTTCGGCAAAAATTTGCTTCGGTATCTGAACAAAAATTCGGATACCGAACAGCCACAGAAAATTTTGTTTATTATCCGAAATGCTACAAGATCTGAGGGGACAGGGTGAGATGGAATGGGAGTCGGAATCCGACATGCCCATCCTGGCCTCCCATTAAACAGCCTCCCAGTCTCTAGTCTAAGTGCTCCAAGCTGTAGGAAGGGTGGGGGTGGTTGCAATACCAGCAGCTTCGGGGGGCCTCCTTTCCTCAGTGGTTTGTCTTGTTCCCTTTAAGCAGCTATACCAACTTTAACCTTCCCGATGGTGGTGGCGGCTTTCCTTCGAGCAGCAGCAGCACCGGGAACGTCAGCGGCTTCCCTTTCTCATGTGATGTTCCCGGCGCTGCTGCTGCTTGAAGGAAAGCCACCGCCACCGTCGCCACCGCCAGGAAGGAGAAAGTTGGTGTAGCTGCCTACAGCTACAAGACGAACCACTGTGGAAAGGAGCCCCCCCCCCGAAACTGCCGGTATTGCAGCTGCCCCCATCCTTCCTACAGCTTGGAGTGCTTAGACTATAGAGCTCCTCAGATCTTTATCCCATTGGAAATAAAGGAAATAAGGGCTGGAAACCAATTAAACCCATTTCCATTATTTCCTATGGGATAAATTAATTCAGTACTCGACCAAATCGGTTCTCAACCACACTTCTGGAACGAATTGTTGTCGAGAACCGAGGTACCACTGTACATATACATATATGTATACGTATACGTATACGTATACGTATACGTATACATATACATATACATATACATATACATATATATATACAGTGATACCTCATCTTACAAACCCCTCGTCATACAAACTTTTCGAGATACAAACCCAGGGTTTAAGATTTTTTTTGCCTCTTCTTCCAAACTATTTTCACCTTAAAAACCCAACCGCCGCGACTGGGATGCCCCGCCTCTGGACTTCTGTTGCCAACGAAGCACCCGTTTCTGTGCTGCTGGGATTCCCCTGCGGCTCCCCTCCATGGGAAACACCACCTCCGGACTTCCGTGTTTTTGTGATGCTGCAGGGGAATCCCAGCAGTGCAAAAACGGGCGCTTTGCTGGCAACGGAAGTCCAGAGGTGGGGTTTCCCAGCAAGGGGAGCCGCAGTGAAATCGCAGCATCACAAAAACACGGAAGTCTGGAGGGTTTTGAGGACTTCCGTGTTTTTGCAATGCTGCAATTTCGCTGAGGCTCCCTTCGCTGGAAAACCCCACCTCTGGACTTCCGTTGCCAGCAAAGCGCCCGTTTTTGCACTGCTGGGATTCCCCTGCTGGGATTTCCCTGCAGCATCACAAAAACACAGAATTCTGGAGGTGGGGTTTCCCATGGAGGGGAGCCTCAGGGGAATCCCAGCAGCGCAAAAACAGGCGCTTCGGCTGGCAGAAGGGGTGAGTTTTGGGCTTGCACGCATTAATCGCTTTCCCATTGATTCCTATGGGAAACATTGTTTCATCTTACAAACTTTACATTTTACAAACCTTGTCCCGTAACCAATTAAGTTTGTAAGACGAGGTATCACTGTATATACTTAAATAATAAGAACTTGGAAATTTTAACCTTAAAAAACCTGCCCAGGAAGGAAAAAGGTTTGAAGCGGCAACAGGAATCCACACAAGACACAGCGACACTGGATGGCATTCAAGAAATTAATTTACTCTCCAAACCGTGGATGGAAGCTTGCAATGACTGATAGCCTTTTCTTTTGGAGAGGCATTAAAGCACTAAATTGGATTCAGTTTATGGAAGAATAATTTAATCACCCTCTTCCCTATGCACCCTCCCCCTCCCCTGCTTCTCTTTCCAGGCTGAATCTTTAAAATGTGATAACCAGCAGGCCCTTCACTCACAAAGACCTCTTGACCCATACTTGGCTCTCTCTCTCTTATCGAATTTGCAGATCGTCAACTTTAGATACGGGCCAGTCTAGAGAAAAGGATCAGGGGCAACAGTTGGGGGAAAGATCAAAAGCAACATGAGAAAATATTATTTTACTGAAAGAGTAGTAGATCCTTGGAACAAACTTCCAGCAGACGTGGTAGATAAATCCACAGTAACTGAATTTAAACATGCCTGGGATAAACATATATCCATCCTAAGATAAAATACAGAAAATAGTATAAGGGCAGACTAGATGGACCATGAGGTCTTTTTCTGCCGTCAGACTTCTATGTTTCTATGTTTCTAATGCTATTTGGAGGGGCTCCCAAAAAAGAGGAGCGGCTCAATTTATTTTCCAAAACACCAGGAGGCAAAACAAGAAAACAATGGAGGGAAACTAATCCAGGAGAGAAGCAACCGAGAACTAAGGAGGAATGTCCTGAAAGAACAATTAATCAGTGGAACAGCTTGGCACCAGAAGTTGGCACCTGAAAGTCGGAGAAGAAAACAATGCATGGAAATGAATCAAGGAGAGAACCAAGTCCTGCAAACCTGAGATACAAATATTATTTTTTATCTACAAAAAGATATGGATCAAATTGAATGGGTCCCAAGACGGGCTACAAAAATGGTGGAAGGTCTTAAGCATCAAACTTATCAGGAAAGACTCAATGAACTCAATCTGTATAGTCTGGAGGACAGAAGGCAAAGGGGGGACACGATCAAAACATTTAAATATGTTAAAGGGTTAAATAAGGTTCAGGGGGGAAGTGTTTTTAATAGGAAAGTGAAGCCAAGAACAAGGGGGCACAATCTGAGGTTAGTTGGAAGAAAGATCAGAAGCAACGTGAGAAAAAATTGTTTGACTGAAAGAGTAGTAGATACTTGGAACAAACTTCCAGCAGACATGGTTGGTAAATCCACAGTTAATGAATCTAAACATGCCTGGGATCAAAACAGATCCATCCTAAGATAAAATACAGGAAATAGTATAAGGGCAGACTAGATGGACTATGAAGTCTTTTTCTGCCGTCTATCTTCTATGTTTCTACTCAGAACCAAATGTCACTCACCTTTGAGAGTCCGCCCACCTCCAAATAAAAGCAGATGATGAAAATATTCCAGGTGACCCAAATGGCCGTCCAGATGGCATACTGGTTTGGAAGGATGGCATATGCAAGAAAAGAGAGAAAAGGAAGAAAATAAACAATCTTATTGCTTATTGGAAATGTTTTTTTTAACTCACCTTTCCCAAACCATCTAAGGAACTCTGTATGGTCACAAAATGAATTGTTGTGAAGTCCTTGGCTTACAACAATTCATTTGGTGACCATTCTGATTTACAACAGCACGGATGACCATTATTCACCCTGACAGCTGTCGCAGCATCCCTGTGGGTTGCTACTGGTTCGAGCGAACCGGTGCAAACTGGGAAGAACTCAAGTCTGAGCCTCTTGTATTATGAACTGCTAGAGTGTTTCATTATATTTCTTTTGTGTCCTCAAAAGGCTGCAGAAGAAAGTGAAAACATTGGAGTGAATTAAGTCTCGTCCTTTGCAAGGGGTAGATCAAAAGCAATTATATCTGCTTGTAATCTCAATTGCCCCAGTGTCCTTCAAATGTGTGACGGGAGACAGACAAGATGAAGACTTGATTGCATGTTTGAATTTGTATAAACAGCAAAGCGCTTAAAGGTTTAAAACAATTGTCTGTTACTATGGGGGGGGGGGGGGGGGAAATGCCCGACGATCCCTTTTCAGGCAGATGGTGAAAATGTGATTGGAAGTTTTTCTCGATCACCCCCCGCAGTGTTCTAAGCACCCAAGCAAATATTTGCATTGAGGGCAGATAAATTTGTATTTTTTGTATTCATTTGATTTTTATGCCGCTTGCAACATGTTAGCAATAGCACTTTTTATCAGAGCCAGCATATTGGGGAAGGTTGTTGAGAAGGTGGTGGCACTTCAACTCCAGCGGTCCTTGGAAGAAGCCGATTATCTAGGTCCTCAGCAGTCTGGATTCAGGCCCGGCTACAGCATGGAAACTGCTTTGATCGCGTTGATGGATGATCTCTGGCGGGCCTGGGACAGGGGCTTGTCCTCTGTCCTGGTGCTTCTTGACCTCTCAGCGGCTTTTGATACCATCAACCATGGGATCCTTCTGCACCGGCTGGAGGGGTTGGGAGTGGGAGGCACTGTTCTCCAGTGGTTCTCCTGCTATCTCTCTGGTCGGTTGCAGTCAGTGTTAGTGGGGGGGTCAGAGGTTGACCTCTAGATCTCTCCCTTGTGGGGTGCCTCAGGGGTTGGTCCTCTCCCCCCTGCTATTTAATATCTACATGAAACCACTGGGTGAGATCATCCAAGGGCATGGGGTGAGGTATCATCAATATGCCGATGATACCCAGTTATACATCTCCACCCCATGTCCAGTCTACGAAGCAGTGGAAGTGATGTGCCGGTGCCTGGAGGCTGTTGGGGCCTGGATGGGTGTCAACAAACTCAAACTCAACCCAGACAAGACGGAGTGGCTGTGGGTCTTGCCTCCCAAGGACAATTCCATCTGTCTGTCCATTACCCTGGGGGGGGGACTATTGACCCCCTCAGAGAGGGTTCGCAACTTGGGCGTCCTCCTCGATCCACAGCTGACATTGGAACATCATCTTTTGGCTGTGGCGAGGAGGGTGTTTGCACAGGTTCGCCTGGTACACCAGTTGCGGCCCTATTTGGACAGAGACTTATTGCTCACAGTCACTCATGCCCTCATCACCTCGAGGTTCGACTACTGCAACGCTCTCTACATGGGGCTACCTCTGAAAAGTGTTCGGAAACTTCAGATCGTGCAGAAAGCGGCCGCGACAGCTATCGTGGGGCTTCCTAGATTCGCCCACGTTTCTGCAAGTGTGTAAATCATTGAGTGTTTAAAATACAATTGCAATCATGAATGATATTATTTATATATTTGTATAGGTCGTGTTTTGTTTTTGTTTTATGTCTGTTTTGTGGGTGGGGGCGTTCTGTATTTCTTTTAATGTAAATAACTAATAAAGATATTCTTTAAAAAAAGCAATAGTCTCACTTAGCAATTATAATTTTGGGCTCCATTGTGGTCATAAGTCGAGGACAGCCAGCCTACAATCCCTGGTTCTGATGGCCTGTTCCTGCCATTTGGTTTTATGGATCTTCCCAAATACTAACTCCCCATTGAAACTGCTGGGCCCAAAATTCCCATCTGGACATTACACACCAGCCTTAGAATCGTTAGCGAACTCACCACCACAATGTAGCGTGGTCTGTACTGGATTGTCCCAAAAAGGCCCAGAATCACCAGGATGATGTGGAGGAAATTAGCCAGAATTGGAGCCCATTGGTAGCCCAGAAAATCGAACACTTGTCTCTCTAAAGCAACAAGCTGGAAAAGAAAAAGAAGGTAAAGTTATACATCCACACATCGTGTGATATCTACAATTTACTATGCCTTGGTACCCTGTTTCCTTGAAAATAAGTCACCCCCGAAAGTAAGACATAAGGGAGGTTTCATAGAATTGCGTAATATAAGGCATCCCCCGAAAGTAAGACATAGGAGATGTTTTGTTTTGCAGAATTCCAAAACAGAACATATAGAACACTACTGTCCATAAATTGCATCCCAAAACGCTGCATCAATCAGATTTAAAACACATCCAACATGCAATTGTTGTACATGGAAATAATGTTACGGCAGTAGTAAGAAATTCTGCAAAGGTCCAACGATATTTCACCAGAAGAGCCCTTCACTCCACCCCTCGAAACAGAATACCCTACGAAAATAGACTTACAATCCTGGGTCTAGAAAGCTTAGAACTACAACGCCTTAAATATGATCTAAGTATTGCCCACAAGATCATATGCTGCAACGTCCTGCCTGTCAACAACTACTTCAGCTTCAACCGCAATAACAGAAGAGCACGCAACAGGTTCAAACTTAATATCAACCGCTCCAAACCTGTAAAAAATATAACTTTAGCAATCGAGTTGTTGAAGCATGGAACTCATTACCAGACTCCGTGGTGTCAACCTTCAACCCCCAACATTTTTTCCTTAGACTTTCCACGGTTGACTTCTCCAGATTCCTTAGAGGTCAGTAAGGAGCGAGCATAAATGCACTAGTGTGCCTTCCGTCCCCTGTCCAATTGTCTCTCCTATATTTTATATATCTTTTCTCCCATCCATATATCCTTCCTCTACTCTTCATTGATGTATTCTATTCTCATATCTCTTCTTCTGTCCCTTCCCTGATATTTACTACTACACATTTTTATTCTCCTTAACTTTCAATTTGTATTGGACAAAATAAATAAATAAACAAACAAACAAATAAACAAACAAACAAATTCACAGTCTGGTTATGCTGGTTTGTGATGACAACTACGGTACAGTATATAATAAATGTTCATTTTTTTTGTTCAGCAATAAATGTGAATTCTTCTTCATTGAAAAAAATATAAGACATTCCCTGAAAATAAGACGTAGCATATCTTTGGGAGCAAAGGTTAATATAAGACGCTGTCTTATTTTCGGGAAAACAGGGTAAGTTTACACTTAGAATACAGTGATATCTTGTCTTACGAACTTAATTGGTTCCAGGACAAGGTTCCTAAGGTGAAAAGTTCATAAGACGAAACATTGTTTCCTATAGGAATCAATGGAAAAGCGATTAATGAATGCAAGCCTTTTGCCAGCCGAAGCTCCCGTTTTCGCGCTGGAGGGATTCCCCTGAGGCTCCCCTCCATGGGAAACCCCACTTCTAGACTTCCGTATTTTTGCGATGCTGCAGGGGAATCCCAGCATCGCAAAAATCGCAAAATCTGGAGGTGGGGTTTCCCATGTAGGGGTGCTTCGGCTGGCAACTGAAATCCGGACCTGGGGCATCCCGGTGGCGGCGGCGGGTTCGTAAGGTGAAAATAGTTTGGTCAGCTACACAGAGCCTTTTCTGTGGCGGCCCTGACCCTCTGGAATCAACTCCCTCCAAAAATCAGGACTGCCCCCACTCTCCTCGCCTTTCACAAACTCCTTAATCCCCACCTCTACCGTCAGGCATGGGGAAATTGATTCCCCCGGGCCGTTCCTTTTTATGTATGGTTTGTTTGGGAATGTATGACTGGTTTTTATATCAATGGGTTTTAAATTGTTTTTAATCATTAGATTTGTACTGTATTTTGTTGTTGTGAGCCGCTCCGAGTCTCCGGAGAGGGGCGGCATACAAATCTAATTAATAATAATAATAATAATAATAATAATAATAATAATAATAATAATAATAATTAATAATAATAATAATAATAATAATAGTCATCATCATCATCATCACCATCATCATAATCCTAAGATAAAATACAGGAAATAGCATAAGGACAGACTAGATGGACCATGAGGTCTTTTTCTGCCATCAATCTTCTATGTTTTGATGTTTCTATGAGCTCATTATACGTGAATAAGGAGGCAAAGGCCCCCAACAATCTTGAATGAAACATCTGGGCAAGTGGAAGAAGGAAGGCTATTATTCATTCTAAAATCAATTTTCTTTGCATCATCGGTGCCAGCGGGAAGGGGTTAAGCGCTTAATCTTCCATTAGGAAGATCAAAAGACATAGACGCTGATGACATTTAGAAATCTTGGATTCGGAGCCGGGTAGATGGAGAGCACACAATCGCAATTGGTTTACTCAATCGGGCATTTAATTAGCTTGGTTTGTTGTATTAAAGCAAAAAAAAAAAAAAAATACAGATAAAGAACCAGTATTTGCATATTAGCTTAACCAGCAACCAAAGCATAGGCAAGCTAATATGCTTAGAAGAGAAACTCCTGCTGCTAAATATTGTAAGGATGAATCCAACTATCTTTCTTAGAACACAGAATAATAGGTTTGGAAGGGACCTTGGAGGTCTTCTATACCAACCATCGCTCAGGCAGAAGACCCTCTACTAGACCAGAGAAATGGCTGTCCAATCTCATTAGATTAGATTGGATTGGATTGGATTGGATTGGATTGGATTGGATTGGATTGGATTGGATTGGATTAGATTAGATTAGATTAGATTAGATTAGATTAGATTAGATTAGATTAGATTAGATTAGATTAGATTAGTTGGAAGGAACCTTGTAGGTCATCTGCTGTTTATTTTTACATGAAAGGACCGCCCTTTGCTTGCAGCGTCGCTGCGGTGTCCTTTCACGTAAAAATAACAATGTTTATTTTTATGTGAAGACCTCCCTTTGAAGGAGCTGGGGAATCCCTCCCACGAAGAGATTCCGGGGGCAGACCCTTGATGTCACTGGCTGGTTGCTAAGGACGCCAAGGTGATCACTTCCTGGATTCCATGGAATCCAGGAAGTGATCACCTTGGCGTCCTTAGCAACCTGCCGGTATATGTGACGTCAAAGCTCCGCCCCTGGAATCTCTTGGTGGGATTCCCCGTTCGGGTTCGGGTTCAGTTCGGGTTCAGCTGAATTTTGCATAAAGTTCGTCTGAACTTGCCGAACCCGAACACTGTTGGGTTCGCCCATCACTATTTGCCTCCTCAGGGACTGGCGGTTACAGTCACCAGCACCCTCGGCAAACAGCTGGTACTAATGCATTCCTTTTGATACATATTCCCCATTATGCACCTGCTTACTCTCTTGTAATCCCTTTCTCTGCAATGCATGTATGTACAAATACCAACTCTCTTCTTGCTAATTATTCCAGCACTGAAGTGAGCATTCTAAAAGGCAGGAGAGTGGAGGAAAGGGCCATAAGATTTGTCCTTTTAATGGGTTCCTTGTGAGTTGACCTTTGGAAATGGTCCTGTCTGGAGTTATATCTTTGTGATGCTGTAAAGCAGAAAAGAATAACTGAGTTGGAAGGTGTTCTGATCTCTGGCTAAGGCTACTGTTAATTGGAATAAAAGCTTGCTAAATGCAGAGATTTGTAAAAACAAAACATCATCTTTATTTTTCTTCCTTCTGTTACAAACTGCGTCATCTCGGCATGTAGGCTCTGTTATCTCAGTCTTTAGTAGTCAAGGCAACATCAAAATCATCAAAGCATGCCACAAGTCATTCTAAGATTGATGGCTAGACAGTGTTAGCCCAGGGTGATAAAAACTGCAATTAAAAGCACATAAAGCAAAGCTTTCGGAGCCGCTAAAAGACACCTCCGTATTTCTTAATAGCAGTTTGAAAACTCCACCCTTCTCTTCCGCTGACACCCAGACGTGATGAATTAATTACTGAATTAATTAACCCGTTCCTCTCCTTAATATTTCTTCCCTGACACTTGCTCCCTTTGTTTCTGTAAGCATCTGAAAGAAGGATTTACCCATCGAATATCTGTCTCTCCTTCACTTGAATCTGAACTCATAGGAACATCCTGTGGTTGGTCTCCTCCTTCTTATTCTGC
Source organism: Erythrolamprus reginae (assembly GCF_031021105.1). NCBI lineage: Eukaryota > Metazoa > Chordata > Lepidosauria > Squamata > Dipsadidae > Erythrolamprus > Erythrolamprus reginae. The sequence goes on along the minus strand of NC_091952.1, from coordinate 9,723,147 downwards.
CTGTAAATCAGGCCCTGCCACTAATTCATAAACACTTTCCGAATCAGAATCTGCAAAATCCCCAAACTGAACAGGAGTATACACAACAGAAGGGACCTTGGAGATCTTCTCTGCTAAGGCGGGAGAACCTATACCATTGTTTATGGCTGTCCAATCCCTCCTTGAAAACCTCCAATAATGGAGCAGCCACAACCTCTGAGCAAAGGAAACCTTTAGTACAGTGGTTAAATCCAATTTTTTTTTACTACCGGATCTGTGGGCGTGGCTTGGTGGGCATGGCAGGGGAAGGATGCTGCAAAATCACAATTCCCTCCCCATTCTCAACTCAAACTCAACCCAGACAAGACGGAGTGGCTGTGGGTCTTGCCTTCCAAGGACAATTCCATCTGTCCGTCCATTACCCTGGGGGGAGAATCATTGACCCCCTCAGAGAGGATTCGCAACTTGGGCGTCCTCCTCGATCCACAGCTCACATTAGAGAATCATCTTTCAGCTGTGGCGAGGGGGGCGTTCGCCCAGGTTCACCTGGTGCATCAGTTGCGGCCCTATTTGGACCGGGAGTCACTGCTCACAGTCACTCATGCCCTCATCACCTCGAGGCTCGACTACTGTAACGCTCTCTACATGGGGCAACCTTTGAAAAGTGTTCGGAAACTTCAGATCGTGCAGAATGCAGCTGCGAGAGCAATCATGGGCTTCCCAAATATGCCCATTTATTTTATTTTATTAGTTGGACTTGTATGCCGCCCCTCTCCGAAGACTCAGGGTGGCTCACAACAAGCAAAACAGTCACAACAATCCAATTAATTAAAATATTTAACGATTTAAGAAGAACCCCATGTAATAGCAAACACACACACAAGCATACCATATATAAATTAACGTGCCCAGGGGAGATGTTTAGTTTCCCCATGCCTGACGGCAAAGGTGGGTCTTAAGGAGTTTTCAGAAGGCAGGAAGAGTAGGGGCAGTTCTAATCTCCGGGGGGAGTTGGTTCCAGAGAGCCGGTGCCGCCACAGAGAAGGCTTTTCCCCTGGGACCCGCCAACCGGCATTGTTTAGTTGACGGGACCCGGAGAAGGCCCACTCTGTGGGACCTAATCGGTCGCTGGGATTCGTGCGGCAGGAGGCGGTCTCGGAGATATTCTGGTCCGATGCCATGAAGGGCTTTAAAGGTCATAACCAACACTTTGAATTGTGACCGGAAATTGATCGGCAATGAATGCAGACTGCGGAATGATGGTGAAACATGGGCATACCTAGGTAAGCCCATGACTGCTCTCGCAGCTGCATTCTGCACGATCTGAAGTTTCCGAACACTTTTCAAAGGTAGCCCCATGTAGAGAGCGTTACAGTAGTCGAGCCTCGAGGTGATGAGGGCATGAGTGACTGTGAGCAGTGACTCCCAGTCCAAATAGGGCCGCTGGGGTGGAGATGTAAAGCTGGGTATCATCGGCATATTGATGATACCTCACCCCATGTCCTTGGATGATCTCACCCAGCGGTTTCATGTAGATGTTAAATAGCAAGGGGGAGAGGACCGACCCCTGAGGCACCCCACAAGGGAGAGACCTCGGAGCCGACCTCTGACCCCCCACTAACACCGACTGCGACCGGTCAGAGAGGTAGGAGGAGAACCACTGGAGAACAGTGCCTCCCACCCCCAACCCCTCCAACCGGCGCAGAAGGATACCAGGGTCGATGGTATCGAAAGCCGCTGAGAGATCGAGGAGCACCAGGACAGAGGATAAACCCCTGTCCTGGGCCCGCCAGAGGTCATCCATCAACGCGACCAAAGCGGTTTCCGTGCTGTAACCGGGCCTGAAACCTGACTGTCGGGGACCTAGATAATCGGCTTCTTCCAAGGACCGCTGGAGCTGGAGTGCCACCACCTTCTCGACAACCTTCCCCATAAAGGGAAGGTTGGAGACTGGACGATAGTTATTAAGTACGGCTGGGTCCAGGGAGGGCTTCTTGAGGAGGGGGCGCACGAGCGCTTCTTTATAGAGTGTTGGAAAGACTCCCCTCCCCAAGGAAGCGTTGGTAATCTCCTGGGCCCAGCTCCGTGTCACCTCCCCGCCGGCCGAGACCAACCAGGAGGGACACGGATCCAGTAAACAGGTGGCAGAACTCACAGCTCCGATGGCCTTGTCCACTTCATCAGGTGTCACCAGATCAAACTCTTCCCAGACAGGTGGACAAGTACGTGCCCCAGTCACCTCGACTGACTCGTTGTCAGTCGACTCTGTTTTACAATTGGAGTCGAGGCCCATGTCACACCAACACTCCGCAGTCTGCATTGGTTGCCGATCAATTTCCGGTCACAATTCAAAGTGTTGGTTATGACCTATAAAGCCCTTCATGGCACCGGACCAGATTACCTCAGGGACCGCCTTCTGCCGCACGAATCCCAGCGGCCAGTTAGGTCCCACAGAGTGGGTCTTCTCCGGGTCCCGTCAACTAAACAATGCCGCTTGGTGGGACCCAGGGGAAGAGCCTTCTCTATGGCGGCCCCGGCCCTCTGGAACCAACTCCCCCCAGAGATTAGAATTGCCCCCACCCTCCTCGCCTTTCGTAAGCTACTTAAAACCCACCTCTGCTGCCAGGCATGGGGGAATTAAGATTTCTTCTCCCCCTAGGCTGTTACAATTTTATGCATGGTATATTTGTATGTGTGTTTGGTTTTGTATATTAAGGGGTTTTAATTTGCTTTTAGTATTGGATTATTATTGTATACTGTCTATGATTGCTGTTAGCCGCCCCGAGTTTTCGGAGAGGGGCGGCATATAAATCCAATAAAACTTGAAACTTGAAACTTGATTCTGGGACCCACCAAAGGTGGTATTTGTCTGTTTTCTGAACTGCTCAAAATTTCTACTACTAGTTCTCCAAACTACTCAAAATTTCCTCTACTAATTCTCCAGAACCTGTCAGAACCGACTGGCTTCCCCCTGCTTTAGTAAAATCATTTGCATAGTCAGGGTTATGTGACGTTTCACTCAGCAATTACTTCCCTTTTTAAATATATATATATATATATATATTATTGGTTTTGCACATAAGGTTACATAAAACAAACATAAAACAGTGCACAGTGCATGTGCTCATCACCCGACTGACAATAACCATCACCACGGGGGGTTCAAATATTTACTAGATTATGTTCTTTTTCCCCCCTTAGCTCTAATTTGCATTTATTTACTATTCAAAGAGTGATTGGAGTTTATGTTTCACATTTTCGTCACAAATTCTACTCAACATATAATCTATCGCCTTATTCCATCGTAGCATCAGCTTCTCCAATTTATTTTCATCAAACTTGTTTAATCTTATTTCCATGATTTCAAAATAGATGTGATCCACCATGTAGGGGGACTTTGGGGGTCTTCTAGTCCAACCCCCTGCGAAAGCAGACTATCAATCCTAGGTCTAGAAAGCTTAGAACTACGTCGCCTAAAACACGATCTACGTATTGCCCACAAGATCATATGCTGCAATGTTCTACCTGTCAATGACTATTTCAGCTTCAATCGCAACAACACAAGAGCACGCAACAGATTCAAACTTAATATTAACCACTCCAAACTTGACTGTAAAAAATATGACTTCAGCAACCGAGTTGTCGAAGCATGGAACTCATTACCTGACTCAGTAGTGTCAACCCCTAACCCCAAACATTTTTCCCTTAAACTATCCATGATTGACCTCTCCAGGTTCCTTAGAGGTCAGTAAGGGGCGTGCATAAGTGCACCAGTGTACCTTCGGTCCCCTGTCCAATTGTCTCTCCTTATCTCATTTATCTTTTCTTCCTTTCAAATACATTCACCTATACTTTTATATCTTTTCTTCTATTCTTTTCTTTACTTATATTATTACATATTTTTCTCTTCAATGTGTATTATGTATTGGACAAAATAAATAAATAAATAAATAAATAAAGCTAAATAAATAAACAAACAAACAAACAAACAAATAAATAAATAAATAAATAAAGCTGGTACCAATACCAGTTCTGTAATGTCCATTTTATAGACTCTTTACAACCCAATACCACTACCGCTTGAGCGCTTTCCAATGCTGCAGTTTTTATTTCTTTGAAATCTCTTAGTTCTCTTTGTTTAATTAATATCGCTGTTTCTTTTGTAATTATCCAATTAATGTTTAGCATTTTATTTATTTCATTCTGCACTTCCTCCCAAAATTTCTGAACTTCAACACACTCCCAGAACATATGCATGAAAATTCCTTTTCCTTGGCAATCATGCCAACAATTACCTTTCCCTTTCCCCTGGAAGTGTGCAAGTTATGCTGGTGTATAATACCATTTATGTTAAATTTTTCTAGCAATTACAGTGATACCTCATCTTACAAACGCCTCGTCATACAAACTTTTCGAGATACAAACCTGGGGTTTAAGATTTTTTTGCCTCTTCTTACAAACTATTTTCACCTTACAAACCCACCACCGCCGCTGGGATGCCCCGCCTCCGGACTTCCATTGTCAGCAAAGCACCCGTTTTTGCACTGCTGGGATTCCCCTGAGGCTCCCCTCCATGGGAAACCCCACCTCTGGACTTCCGTGTTTTTGTGATGCTGCAGGGGAATCCCTGCAGTGCAAAAAAACAGGCGCTTCGCTGGCAACGGAAGTCCGGAGGTGGGGTTTCCCAGCAAATCGCAGCATCGCAAAAACACAGAGGTCCAAAGGTGGGAGGGGAAGTCCAGAGGGTTTTGAGAACTTCAGTGTTTTTGCGATGCTGCAATTTCGCTGAGGCTCCCCTCGCTGGGAAACCCCACCTCCGGACTTCCGTTGCCAGCGAAGCACCTGTTTTTGTGCTGCTGTGATTCCCCTGCTGTGATTCCCCTGCAGCATCGCAAAAACCCAGAAGTCCGGAGGTGGGGTTTCCTATGGAGGAGAACCTCAGGGGAATCCCAGCAGCACAAAAACGGTCGCTTCGGCTGGCAAAAGGGGTGAATTTTGGGCTTGCACACATTAATCGCTTTTCCATTGATTCCTATGGGAAACATTGTTTCGTCTTACAAACTTTTCACCTTAAGAACCTCGTCCCGGAACCAACTAAGTTTGTAAGACAAGGTATCACTGTACTTCACTTAATGGACAAATTGCAGCGACTAAACAACGATGCTCCATGTTGCAAGCGTGCCAGTTTAAAAACTGGGGCTGCTCGTAATATACAGTGATCCCTCGAGTTTTGCGATCTCGATGTTCGCTAAACGCTATATCGCGAGTTTTCAACCCGGAAGTAAACTCCACCATCTGCGCATGCGTGCCCTTCCACGCATGCGTAGATGGTGGAGTTTCCCCGCCGGGCAGAGGCTTCCCTGGGTCTTCCCCCTCTTGCCCCGGTAAGGCGCGAGCAACGGCGTGGGCGGGTGGGCGGCACACGCGCGGGGAAACCCCAGGGCCGCTTGTCAGCTGAGAAGCGGCCCCAGCAACAGCGCGGGGGGCGGGCAGCACGCGCGCGCGCGGGGGAAACCCCAGGGCCGCTTGTCAGCTGAGAAGCGGCCCCAGCAACAGCGCGGGGGGCGGGCAGCACGCGCGCGCGCGCGCGGGGGAAACCCCAGGGCCGCTTCTCAGCTGAGAAGCGGCCCCAGCAACAGCACGGGGGGCGGGCAGCACGCGCGCGCGCGGAGGAAACCCCAGGGCCGCTTCTCAGCTGAGAAGCAGCCCCAGCAACAGCGCGGGGGGCGGGCAGCACGCGCGCGCGCGGAGGAAACCCCAGGGCCGCTTCTCAGCTGAGAAGCGGCCCCAGCAACAGCGCGGGGGGCGGGCAGCACGCGCGCGCGGGGGGGAAACCCCAGGGCCGCTTCTCAGCTGAGAAGCGGCCCCAGCAACAGCGCGGGGGGCGGGCAGCACGCACGCGCGCGGGGGAAACCCCAGGGCCGCTTCTCAGCTGAGAAGCGGCCCCAGCAACAGCGCGGGGGGCGGGCGGCACGCGCGCGGACAAGCAGCAGCAGCGAGGCGGCGGGGAAACCCAATCTTCGGCTCCTCGCTGCTGCTGTGGAAATAAAAACACCATCTGCGCATGCGCAGATGGTGTTTTTACTTCCGCACCGCTACTTCGCGACAAATCGATCATCGCGAGGGGTCCTGGAACGGAACCCTCGCGATGATCGAGGGATCACTGTACACATTTATTATGCCATCCTTGTTTCTTTCCATTTTCTTCTTATTTTCTGTCTAACCTTGCATGTACTCTAGCCACAGCTGATACAGGCTAGCAGTAATCAGCCAAGCAAATTCATTAGCAAAACATTTCCCAAATTAATTGGATTTCCAAGGAAACAAAAAAGGAAGCACTAATCAATTTCCTTCCTAAATAATTGGGGTGGATATTAGTCCTTGATGTTCAACTGACTGAAAAAATAAAGGAGGCCAGTTTTAGGTAAAGGGGAACAAAGGAACAAAGACTTTTGTAGCTCAGATGTTTCTTTAAAAAAATTTTTTTTAATTCATTTATAAACTTTAAAAAAACACATAAAAGAAAAAACAAACAAATAAGACATTGCACAATACAAACCAAAAACAAAAATGAAACATTTACATATATTTATACCTTTAAGGTTATTTTACGGTACATATATCAACAAATTATTTACCTGCTGCAATTTATAATATAATGTAATTAAGAATCTTAATTACTTAATTATTTCTGAGTATTGATTGAATATAGTATTATATTCATTTGTCCTTACAATCTTAATACTAATATTTATTTATTTATTTATTTATTTATTGGATTTGTATGCCGCCTCTCTCCAGAGACTCGGGGCGGCTAACAGCGACAATAAAACAGTGTACAATAGTAATTTGCTATTAGAAATGATTAAAAATCTATTAATATAAAAACCCAACATACATACATACATACCATGCATAGAATTGTAAAGGCCTAGGGGGAAAGAGGATCTCAATTCCCCCATGCCTGGCGGCAGAGGTGGGTTTTAAGTTGTTTACGAAAGGCAAGGAGGGTGGGGGCAGTTCTAATCTCTGGGGGGGAGTTGGTTCCAGAGGGCCGGGGCCGCCACAGAGAAGGCTCTTCCCCTGGGTCCCGCCAGGCGACATTGCTTAGTTGACGGGACCCGGAGAAGATCCACTCTGTGGGACCTAACTAATATTTAATATATTATTTTATTTCCTTCTGTCAAGCCAAAAATTCCACATTTTGTAATATTCTGTATCTTCTTTTTCTTTCAGATCTATAGTCAATTTATCTAGTTCTGCGCAATCAAAAATATTTTTAATTATAACATTTTTGGTTGGTACCCCTCCTTGTTTCCAATATTGTACCGGGTTGATTCTTACACCTTTGAGAATGTGTAATATTATATAGTGGTATTGTTTTTCGATGTTTTGGTCTAGTATCCCGAGGAGGAATACTTCTGGTTTCTTTCTAATTTTTTCTTAGTTATTTCTCCTATCCAATTTTTTATTTTGTACAGTGGTACCTCTACTTATGAACATAATTCATTGGTTCTTAAGTAGAAAAGTTTGTAAGAAGAAGCAATTTTTCCGATAGGAATCAATGTAAAAGCAAATAATGTGTGTGACTGAGGAAACCACAGGGAGGGTGGAGGCCCTATTTCCTCCCAGGAGATTCCTAGAGAGGCCCCACGGAGGCTTCTCCCCACCTTTTCCGGCCCTGTCTCCTCCCAGGAGATTCCTACAGAGGCCCCATGGAGGCTTCTCCCGCCCTTTTCCGGCCCTGTTTCCTCCCAGGAGATTCCTAGAGAGGCACCACAGAGGCTTCTCCCTGCCTTTTCTGGCCCTGTTTCCTCCCAGGAGATTTCTAGAGAGGACCCACGGAGGCTTCTCCCCAACTTTTCCACCCCTGTTTCCTTCAAGGAGATTCCTAGAGATGCCCCACGGAGGCTTCTCCATGCCTTTTCCAGCCATGTTTCCTCCTAGGAGACTCCTAGAGAGGCCCTACAGAGGCTTCTCCACGCCTTTTCTGGCCTTGTTTCCTTCTAGGAGACTCCTAGAGAGGCCCCATGGAGGCTTCTCCCTGCCTTTTCCGGTTACAGTTTCAGAGGCTCGGGTTCGTAAGTGGAAAATGGTTCTTGAGAAGAGGCAAAAAAATCTTGAACACCTGGTTATTATCTAGAAAAGTTCACACATAGAGGCGTTCTTAGGTAGAGGTACCACTGTAGCTAGTTTCTATTTATCCTATAGGAAAGATGAACAGCCATTTCTGGGTGGGGAAGGAGGTAAGTGTGCATTTTTTAAAAACATCTGGAACATTGCTGTAGTAATCATTTTTGAACTAAAATTTCTGGTTTCTATAGTCAAATTTGGCACCAAACTCCAATTTGTCTGCCAGATTCCATATTTTTACAGCAGTCACAGATGCATAATGTGCAACCCGGCCTGATAATATTTTCCAGCAATCCTGGAGGCCTTCAACAGATAGCAGAAGAAAACCAAATCCCTCAATTGTTAGAGCTCTGGATGTTAAAAACTGCAGCGGAGAGGAATCCTCAAACTTATACCTAAAGATAGTCCTCGATACGATCACCATTGATTCAGGGGTGGACAACAGGGAGGATGGGGTGGAATGCAGTTCCACCGGTGGAAATTAAGCTGCGTGCACAGCTCCAGCTGATCGGTGGCTGTCACTTCCTGGATTACTGGTCTCCGCTCGGCTCTCCTTTTCCCCCCTGCTTCTGCTGCTGTACGCTCCTCGCTTTTTTCCTCTTTCCTCCTTCCTGGCCTCGGATGAGCTTCCCTCTCTCTTACCAGGCTCTCCTCCAGCTTCACACGGCCACCTCCCAAGGTCAGGAAGAAGAAAAGAGGAAAAAAGCGGGAAATTCGAAGCAAATTGTCACCCCAGAAAGCGACACTGGTGAGGTTGTAAATTGAAGACTTAACAGTTCACTTGATCATTCAAGCCACTCCCACCTGGTCACAAGGCCAGCAAGCCACTCCTACCCAGGCACATGTCCATCAAGCCACACCCACATCAATGCCATTACTGCATTGATCCCAAAATTTCTTTTGCTAAGTGAAAAAGGTCGAAACGTGGCCTCCAGGAAGGACGTCTTCGTGACGTCAAAGCTCCGCCCATGAAATTCCCTATTGGGATTCCCCACCTCCTTTCCAGCCTCCAGATCGGCCGAAAACGCCACTGCCGATCGTAAAAACGGCGCTCCGCCAGGTGGTGCCGCCCGGCTATAACCTTCTGAAACAGCTAGGCGCTTCTCGGCAGCCTCCGGGACCCGAACCCGAACTTCCGGGTTCGGTGTTTGGGAGAATGCCGAGAAGCCCCCCGGCTGTTTCAGAAGGTGACAGCCAGGCGGCGGTGCCCAGCGGAGCACCATTTTGCAATTTTTTCCCTTTGCATGCATTAATCGCTTTTACATTGTTTCCTATGGGAAACAATGTTTCATCTTATGAACTTTTCGCCTTACGAACTTACTTCCGGAACCAATTAAGTTCGTAAGACAAGGTATTACTATATTCTGTTCCATTCTATCCCATTCTATTCTGTTCCCTTTCTATATTCTGTTCCTTTTCTATAGTCCAGTGATGCCAAACCTTTTTTTCCTGGGGGATTCTGGGAGTTGAAGTCCAAATATCTTCAAGTTGCCAAGGTTGGGAAACACTGATCTAGGATAACAGAGTTGGAAGGGACCTTGTAGGTCATCTATTCCAATTCCCCCCACTGCCCAAGCACAGGACCCTACTCCATTTCTGACAGATGGCAGTCCAGTCTCTCCTTGAAGGCTTCCAGTATTGAAGCTCCCACAAACTTCGGAAGGCAACTTCTGTCCCATTGGTGACCAATCTTTGGAACTTCTTTCCCAACGCAGTTGAGCAACAATTGGAGGAGTTGGGTAAAAGAGAAGAGAACCCCTCTGGTTAAAAAGTTACATTTGCAAGATCCAAATGATAAGGAACAGAGACCATCAGCTCAGGATAACAACACTTGCTGTGTTTCAAATTCCCTGGAGGGTTATAGAAAAATGCCGGAAATTCCTAGAACTCACAAAAATCACCCAAGGAACACTTTTTTTAAGCAAACTGTCTGAAATACCAGGACTTTGAATTTTGGACATGTGATCATGTGAATGCTGCAAAGGTCATAACTGTGAAAAATGGTCATTAAGTCACTTTTTTTCAGTGTCATTTTAACTAATTGAACTGTTGTAAGTCGAGGATGGCCTGTACTATGAAGTCCATACATTGAGTTGTATCTCTATTATGTCTATTATATCTACCATCTCTTAGACAACACAATATCAACAGTAGAGACCTTCAAATTTCTAGGTTCTATCATATCTCAAGACCTAAAATGGTCACCTAACATCAAAAACATCATAAAAAAGAACAATAAAGAATGTTCTTTCTGCGCCAGCTCAGAAAGCTCAAACTGCCCAAGGAGCTGCTGATACAGTTCTACAGAGGAATCATTGAGTCTGTCATCTGCACCTTCATAACTGTCTGGGTTGGTGCTGCAACCCAACAAGACTGACCCAGACTTCAGAGGAGAATCAGAACTGCAGAAAAAACAATTGCTCCCAACCTGCATTCCATTGAGGACCTGTATACTGCACAAGTCAAAAAGAGACACTGAAAATATTTACTGACCCATCATATCCTGGACATTAGAACTAAGATGCCTTAAACATGATCTAAGTATTGCCCACAAGATCATATGCTGCAACGTCCTGCCTGTCGGCGACTAATTCAGCTTCAACCACAACAACACAAGAGCACACAACAGATTTAAACTTAATATTAACAGCTCCAAACTTGACTGTAAAAAATATGACTTCAGTAACCGAGTTGTCGAAGCGTGGAAATCATTACCGGATTGACTCCATAGTGTCATCCCCCAACACTTTACCCTTAGATTATCCTATCCAGATTCCTAAGAGGTCACTAAGGGGCAAGTGCACTATAGTGCCTTCCGTCCCCTGTCCTATTTATTTATTTATTTATTAGTTGGACTTGTATGCCGCCCCTCTCCTATATCTCCTATACCTTTCTTCTATTCCTATATCTCTTCTTCTATTCTTTCATTGATGTTTTATTCCTATATCTTCTCTTCTCTTCTTTCTTAGATATATTTTACTATGAGTATATCATCTATAACCTTCACTATGTATTTTACTATGTGTATACCCACTAAAACCCTCATTGTGTATTGGACAAAACCAACCAACTAACCAATAAATAAATAAATAAATAAATAAATAAACTGTCTCAACTCCTACCCTCAAAACATTGATGGGCTCTTATGGGAACAGTCAGGAACGCAGTTCCGGTAGCAAAATTTGGAGCTCCACCCCAGAGTACCCAATTTGCACTGAAATATGTTGAAACAAAATGCATAAGCCACGCCCACAGTGTGGTAGTAAAAGTTTTGGTAGCCCATCACTGCCCAAATGCCATTGCTCTACTAAACAAATAATTCTCTCAACACTGTCAAACTATTTACTAACTCTGCACTACTATTACTACTAGTTTTATTTCATTGTTCCTAACACCCATCTCCTCCCACTTATGACTATATGATTGTAATTTGTTGTTGTATCCTTAAGATTTTGATTAATATTCATTGTTTACTGATTGCTTATTTGAACCCTATGACAATCATTAAGTACTGTACCCCATGATTCTTGACAAATGTATATTTTCCCTTATGTACACAGAGAGCATATGGACCAAAGCCAAATTCCTTGTGTGTCCAATCCACACTTGGCCAATAAAGAATTCTATTCTATTCATTCTGTACCGGAAAATGACTTAATGTTATTTGTTTTAGAATATATTTCTCTTTCCCAGTCTGGAGTCTTCTGGGAACACAGCAACTAATTATTGCAAGGATTGTAAGAAGCAAATCCTTAACCACAAACACAGTCAAACTGGACTCTACCCTTTGAGATAATCCAGATACATCAATAATTTGAATTCCTGAGATTTACTTCTATCATTTTCTCCTAATCCCAACATTTGCTTGACAAAGGAGTACAGGAAAACCTACAACACCCCCCAGTCACATGATTGTCAAGCCACTCCCACCTGGTCACATGGCTGGCAAGCCACTCGTGCCTGGTCACATGACCATCAAGCCACACCCACAAAATAAGCCACGCTCACAGTGTGGAAGTAAAAAATTGGACAGCCCATCACTGGCTCAGTGGATCTAAGCTAGGGCAACGGCTCGAGTGCCCACAGAGAAGGCTATGCACACCGCCTGTGAAACACCTGCTGGAGGTTCGCCTTCGTGGGTATAGGATCTCCTGCTTGAGCCAGGGGCTGGACTAGAGGACCTCCAAAATCCCTTCCAGCTCTATTCTGATTCTGGCCCCTATTTATTTATTTATTTATTTATTTATTTGTTTGTTTGTTTGTTTGTTTGTTTATTTATTATATTTGTATGATGCCCCTCTCTGAAGACTCGGGGCGGCTAACAACAATAAAAAGACAATGTAAACAAATCTAATATTAAAAATAATCTTAAAAACCCCAATTTAAAGAACCACTCATACATACATGTATAAATTCTATAAGCCTAGAGGGAAGTGAAATTTCAATTCCCCCATGCCTGACGACAGAGGTGGGTTTTAAGGAGCTTGCGAAAGGCAAGGAGAGTGGGGGCAACTCTGATATTTGGGGGGAGCTGGTTCCAGAGGGCCGGGGCCGCCACAGAGAAGGCTCTTCTCCTGGGTCCCGCCAAATAACATTGTTTAGTTGACGGGACCCGGAGAAGGCCAACTCTGTGGGACCTAACCAGTCGCTGGAATTCGTGTGGCAGAAGGTGGTCCCGTAGATATTCTGGTCCGGTGCCATGAAGGGCTTTATAGGTCATAACCAACACTTTGAATTGTGACCGGAAATTGATCGGCAACCAATGCAGACTGCGGAGTGTTGGTGTAACATGGGCATACCTTGGGAAGCCCATGACTGCTCTCGCAGCTGCATTCTGCACCATCTGAAGTTTCCGAACACTTTTCAAAGGTAGCCCCATGTAGAGAGCATTACAGTAGTCGAACCTCGAGGTGATGAGGGCATGAGTGACTGTGAGCAGTGAGTCCCGGTCCAGAAAGGGCCGCAACTGATGCACCAGGTGAACCTGGGCAAACACCCCCCCAATGGCCCCAATAGTGACTGTACGCCGAGATCTGTATTTATTTATTATTATTTTATCAATTGGATTAGTATGCTGCCCCTCTCCGAGGACTCGGGGAGGCTCACAACATATCAAAAACACCCCATAACAATACATCTGGATCCAATTAATGTAATTAAAAAACCCTAAACATTCTAATATAATTAAAAATGCTAGTCACCTAACCAATGCTGCAGAGGAACCTTTGTACGACATAGGAAACCATGGGTGGCAAGAGAGAGCGCTTTTATGTGTCATTTAACTGCACAATCACGCAGAGGTATTAAAGAATTTTGGCCTCCAGATGCCGTTTCTCTAAATGCTAATGGCTATTCCGCCACGGAGGCAGAGATTTAGCAGCAGCAGCTCAACAAATTATTCAGAAAGCTGAAGCAGTGTTATAATAATTGGATTCACTTTAGTTAAACATCCCGTAGTTGTTCTGAACACTGTTACAGTTAAACAATGTTCATTACCTTGCTTTAGAGTTAGGCATTGTTCTGTATCACATTGCAGGAAAAAAAATCTTTGTGCATTACTGTGTGTTTTAACAGGGCTTACAGTACATAGTGCTTGACTTAAGACAGTTTACTTGTTTGTTTATTTGTTTGTTTGTTTGTTTGTTTGTTTGCTTATTTGTTTGTTTCTTTGTCAAACTTGCTTAGGATAGTAGTAAAAAAGACCTAAAATGGTCACCTAGCATCAAAGGCATCATCAGAAAAGCACAGCAAAGAATGTTCTTTCTGTGCCAACTCAGGAAGCTCAAACTGCCCAAGAAGCTGCTGATACAGTTCTACAGAGGAATAGGAACATAGAAACATAGAAGACTGACAGCAGAAAAAGACCTCATGATCCATCTAGTCTGCCCTTATACTATTTTCTGTATTTTATCTTAGGACGGATATATGTTTATCCCAGGCATGTTTAAATTCAGTTACTGTGGATTTATCTACCACGTCTGCTGGAAGTTTGTTCCAAGGATCTACTACTCTTTCAGTAAAATAATATTTTCTCCTGTTGCTTTTGATCTTTTCCTCAACTAACTTCAGATTGTGTCCCCTTGTTCTTGTGTCCACTTTCCTATTAAAAACACTTCCCTCCTGGACCTTATTTAACCCTTTAGCATATTTAATTTAAATGTTTCTATCATGTCCCCCCTTTTCCTTCTGTCCTCCACACTATACAGATTGAGTTCATTAAGTCTTTCCTGACTTTTATGCTTAAGACCTTCCACCATTCTTTTAGCCCGTCTTTGGACCCGTTCAATTTTGTTAATATCTTTTTGTAGGTGAGGTCTCCAGAACTGAACACAGTATTCTAAATGTGGTCTCTTTACAAAGTGCATGACTTAACACAGTTTGTTTGCTTGCTTATTTGTTTGTTTGTTTGTTTGTCAAACATGCTTAGGATAGTAGTAAAAAAGACCTAAACATGGTCACCTAACATCAAAAACATCATCAAAAAAGCACTACAAAGAATGTTCTTTCTGTGCCAACTCAGGAAGCTCAAACTGCCCAAGAAGCTGCTGATACAGTTCTACAGAGGAATCATTGAGTCTGTCATCTGCACCTCTATAACTGTCTGGTTTGGTTCTGCAACCCAATAAGACTGACACAGACTTCAGAGAATAATCAGAGCTGCAGAAAAAACAATTGCTGCCAACCTGCCTTCCATTGAGGACCTGTATACTGCACGAGTCAAAAAGTGGGCTGTGAAAATATTTATTGACCCCTCGCATCCTGGACACAAACTGTTTCAACTCCTACCCTTAATACATCGCTACAGAGCACTGCACACCAAGACAACTAGACATAAGAACATTTTTTTCACAGAATGCCATTATTCTACTAAACAAATAATTCCCTCAACACTGTCAGACTTTTTACTAAATCTGCACTTCTATTTCTACTAGTTTTTTCTCATCATTCCTAACATCCTTTTCCTCCCACTTAGGACTGTATGACTGTAACTTGTTGCTTGTATCCTAAGATTTTTATTAACATTGATTGTTTCTTCATTGCTTATTTGACCCCTATGACAATCATTAAGTGTTGTACCACATGATTCTTGACAAATGTATCTTTTTCTTTTATGTACGCTGAGAGCATATGCACCAAGACTCCTTGTGTGTCCAATCACACTTGGCCAATAAAATTCTATTCTATTCTAATTTGTAAAAATATAACATAAGTAAAAAGTAACAATAAAAGAGGACAATAGCAATGTACCTATACTTGAAATGTCAAATGAAAAAACTGTGTCCAGAATGTTACAATGACAATGAGCAGTGTGGTCGGGCAGTAGGAAAAGCAAGTAGGATGCTTGGCTGCATAGCTAGAGGTATAACAAGCAGGAAGAGGGAGATTGTGATCCTGCTATATAGAGCGCTGGTGCGACCACATTTAGAATACTGTGTTCAGTTCTGGAGACCTCACCTACAAAAAGATATTAACAAAATTGAACGGGTCCAAAGACGGGCTACAAGAATGGTGGAAGGTCTTAAGCATAAAACATATCAGGAAAGACTTAATGAACTCAATCTGTATAGTCTGGAGGACAGAAGGAAAAGGGGGGACATGATGGAAACATTTAAATATATCAAAGGGTTAAATAAGGTTCAGGAGAGACGTGTTTTTAATAGGAAAGTGAACACAAGAACAAGGGGACACAATCTGAAGTTAGTTGGGGGAAAGATCAAAAGGAACATGAGAAAATATTATTTGACTGAAAGAGTAGTAGATGCTTGGAACAAACTTCCAGCAGACGTGGTTGATAAATCCACAGGAACTGAATTTAAACATGCCGGGGAATAAACATAGATCCATCCTAAGATAAAACACAGGAAATAGTATAAGGGCAGACTAGATGGACCATGAGGTCTTTTTCTGCTGTCAGTCTTCTATGTTTCTATGTTTCTTCAAATCATGCAGGAAAGGAGTGTGTGTGTGTGTATTTTGAAATGTTGGGATGGAAGGATTTAATGTGTGTGTGTGTGTGTGTGTGTGTGTGGTGTTTTTTTTTTAAATGTGCTATGAGGCTAACCCCATTCCATTGATCAAAGTCCAAAGACTCCTCTTGTTAGCAAGCTTAGCCTTACACGCAGCCTGAGGCCCAAGGTTGTGACTTTGCGACTCGCTTGCCCAATCCTTTGGTTGTGTTGGTACAACTGCTGTGTCTTCAGAGGAGGTTGTCAAGGAGAGATAGCCTTGCACTCCCACCACCAGCCAAGGCCCCTGGTCCTGCAAGAAGGCCAAGAGAGCAATCAAAGAGGAAGGGCAATTTATCACTTACAGTCACCTGCTTCCTTTGCCAGCATTTTAATTACTACACCAAATTGGGTCTCTGTGCTTGCACCCAGTTTGGGCATCCTAGCTGATTTTAAAAAATACAAAAAAAACCCCTTTAGTAGCTGAGTAGTTGATGCATGGAACTCACTGCAACAACATCGTCAAAAAAGCTCCAGGTGTTGTTAACTTAATCCTATGTAGCTTCTGCTCCGGCAATCTCACACTACTAACCAGAGCATACAAAACTTTTGACAGACCCATCCTTGAATAAAGCTCCTCTGTCTGGAATTCACACTGCATTTCGGACATAAACACTCTAAAAAATGTCTAGAGATACTTTACCAGAAGAGCCCTTCACTCCTCCACTCACAACAGAATATCCCACGCAACTGGACTTACAATCCTAGGTTTAGAAAGCTTAGAACTACATCGCCTTAAACACGATCTAAGCATAACCCATAAAATCATCTCCTACAACGTCCTTCCTATCAACGACTGCTTCAGTTTCAACCACCACAACATATGAGCACACAACAGATATAGACTTAATGTAAACCGCTCCAAACTCCACTGCAGGAAATACGACTTTAGTAACCGAGTAGTCGATGCATGGAACTCACTATCAGACTCTGTAGTATCATCACCTAACCCCCCCAAACTTTATCCTTAGACTGTCCACTGTCAACCTCTCCTGATTCCTAAGAGGTCAGTAAGGGGCGTGCATAAGTGCACCATCGTGCCTTCCATCCCCCTGTCCTAATGTTTCTTTTTTACTAGTATCGTGTATATAAATATATTTTTGCATACCACCAATATGTACTTGACAAAACAAATGTGGTGAGACCACATTTGGAGTACTGTGTTCAGTTCTGGAGACCTCACCTACAAAAAGATATTGACAAAATTGAACGGGTCCAAAGACCGGCTACAAGAATGGTGGAAGGTCTGAAGTATAAAACGTATCAGGAAAGACTTAATGAACTCAATCTGTATAGTCTGGAAGACAGAAGGAAAAGGGGGGACATGATCGAAACATTTAAATATGTTAAAGGGTTAAATAGGGTTCAGGAGGGAAGTGTTTTTAACAGGAAAGTGAACACAAGAACAAGGGGACACAATCTGAAGTTAGTTGGGGGAAAGATCAAAGGCAACATGAGAAAGTATTATTTTACTGAAAGAGTAGTAGATCCTTGGAACAAACTTCCAGCAGACGTGGTTGGTAAATCCACAGTAACCGAATTTAAACATGCCTGGGATAAACATATATCCATTGTAAGATAAAATACAGGAAATAGTAAAAGGGCAGACTAGATGGACCATGGGGTCTTTTTCTGCCGTCAGTCTTCTATGTTTCTATGTTTCTAAATAAATAAAATAAAATAAATAAATAATCCCCAAATCTTTATCCTTAGACTTTCCACTGTTGACCTCTTCTGATTCCTAAGAGGTCAGTAAGGGGCGGGTATAAGTGCACCAGAAGTGCCTTCCGTCCTCTATCCTAATATTTCTCTTTTACTAGTGTCATGTATATAAACATTGTTACATCTCTGTATACCACCAATACATACGTACGTACGTACGTAACAAAACAAAATAAAAATAAATAAATAAACAAACAAATAAACAAACAAACAAACAAGCCAATCAATCAATCAATCAAACAATCAAACAA
Organism: Erythrolamprus reginae; assembly: GCF_031021105.1. NCBI lineage: Eukaryota > Metazoa > Chordata > Lepidosauria > Squamata > Dipsadidae > Erythrolamprus > Erythrolamprus reginae. The sequence continues at coordinate 9,705,056 of NC_091952.1, read as the reverse complement.
ACAATCAAACAAACAAGCAAACAATCAATCAAACAATCAATCAATCAATCAATCAATCAATCAAAAATACTCCTAGAATGAACAGTTATCCTTATCTGCAAAGGAGGAAGGCAGAATTATCCACCTTTCACAACTGCTGTTGTACTGCAAACTTGTGCAGGCATGAGGTGAGGTGGGGGTGGGAGATATGTGATTCAAATAGCTAAGTCCTTCTCCCACCCACCCCAAGAATCCTTCCCTGTAGGGGACTTCATGTTTCAACATCTGGTTAAGCAGCAGGAGAGGAGCCAGTTTTGAAAAAGCCCTGAAGTCTTTCCCCCAGCTTAGTGTAAATAGCGATAGTCATACCCTTTAACCTGATTCCATGGCTGAGAAACGCTTTCGAGATAGGAGGGGTCCTTGGTGCTATCTGAGTGTGGCTGGGGTTTTTTCCAGATGTTTCATAACCCAAACTAGGTAGCCTTCTCGGTGCTAGCATTGGGGTTTGCTCTTTCGGTTCCTTGATTTGGCCAAGCCCCTTAGATATTAACAGAGAGCAAACACCTGATGATATTACCCAGTTTTATTGTAGACCCAACGTCTACAATAAAACAATCAATTTCAGGAAATGCCAAGGACCCCACTGATCAATCCTGAGCTACAAATACAGTGTTCATGGCATTGGACCAGAATACCTCCGGAACCACCTTCTACCGCACGAATCC
>NC_091952.1:9621852-9699352 GCF_031021105.1 Erythrolamprus reginae | reverse complement strand
CTCGCCTTTCATAAACTTCTTAAAACCCACCTCTGCCGTCAGGCATGGGGGAACTGAGATATTCTTTCCCCCTAGGCCTTTACAATTTACGAATGGTATGTCTGTATGTATGTTTGGTTTTTATAATAAGGGTTTTTTATCATTGTTGTTAGCTGGCCCGAGGCTACAGAGAGGGGCGGCATACAAATCCAATAAATAAATAAATAAATTCACACAATAAATTCCATCGCCCAAACCTGACACTAACTACAGTAAACTTTGATCAAGACCAGACCTATCCATCGTACAAAGAATCAGCTCCCATGAACTCTGCCAAGATCTAAAAAGACATCAAGACAGTGGTGAAAGTGACTGATACAGGGTGTGTTCCAAAAGTAATAAAAAAAATTAAAAAGTTATTTATTTATTTACTTGCTTACTTACTTACTTACTTACTTACTTACTTACTTACTTACTTACTTACTTACTTACTTACTTACTTACTTACTTACTTACTTATTGTTAGAGTTGAAAGGGACCATGTAGGCCATCGAGTTCAACCCCCTGCCCGAGCAGGAACCCTATAGTACACCGGTCAAGTGGCAGTTCAATCTTCTCTTTAAAATGTCCAGAGTGTTGGAGTTCACAACGTCCGCTGGTAGGTTGTTCCATTGGTTGATCGCTCTGACCGTCAGGAAGTTCTTCCTTATCTCCATGTTGAATCTCTCCTTGGTCAGCTTCCAGACGTTGTTCCTCGTCCGGCCCTCTGGTGCCCTGAAGAATAAAGTGATCCCTTCCTCTCTGTGACATCCCCTCGCAGACTTGTAGACTGCTATCATGTCTGCTCTGGCCCTCCTTTTCTCTAGGCTATCCATGCCCAGTTCCCTCAGTCTCTCTTCATAAGTCTTGGTTTCCAGTCCCTTAATCATCTTGGTTGCTCTTTTTTGCACCTTCTCCAGAGTTTCAATGTCTCTTTTGAAGTTTTGCACAAACAGTTACAATTCTTCAAAGTACTGTCCTTGGGCCTCTACACATTTTTTACAGTGACTCTGCCATGACTGGTACGCACCCTGGAAGGTGTCTTCAGGAACCTCTCACAAAGTCTTCGTCACGGCTGATTGGATCTCTTCTATGGATGAAAAACGCGCCTTGCCACAACATGCTATGAGTCCAGGAGATCCTGGCCAAACACCAGGTGCCAATGCTGCCCCATCCCCCCTATAGTCCTAACGTTGCCCCAGCAGACTTCTTTTTGTTCCCAGCCCTGAAAGGAACCTGTTTTCCGTCCATAGAAGAGATCCAATCAGCCGTGATGAGGACCTTGCAAGAGCATCCAGTTCTGGTCACCACACTTCAAAAGAGACATAGAGGCTCTAGAGAGGGTGCAGAAAAGAGCAACTAAAATGATAAGGGGACTAGAGACCAGGCCGTATGAGGAAAGGTTGCTGGAACTGGGCATGGATAGCCTAGTGAAAAGAAGGTCCAGGGGGACATGATAGCTGTATACAGGTACTTGAGGGATTGCCATGGAGAAGAGTGGGTCACACTATTCTCGAGGGCACCAGAGGGACGGATGAGGAACAACGTTTGGAAGTTGACCAAGGAGAGATTCAACCTGGAGATAAGGAAGAACTTCCTGATGGTCAGAGCGATCAACCAGTGGAACGGCCTGCCAGCGGAGGTTGTGAATGCCCCAATTCTGGACATTTTCAAGAGGAGATTGGACTGCCATCTGGCTGGGGAGGTGTAGTGTTTCCTGCTTGAGCAGGGGATTGGACTTGATGACCTGTAAGGTCCCTTTCAACTCTAATAAATAAAACAAATACACTGTGTATGGCTGGCTGAGGAATTTTGGGGGTTTGAAGTCCACAGGTCTTAATGTTGCCAAGGTTGGAGACCCCTGGAGGATGGGGTCTCCTTAAAAGACTGAGGATGGGTCTTCTCAGATTGTCAGTGGAACTAGAATGGGGGATAATCTCCCTAATTAGGTCAAGAGTGGATTGGAAGGTTTAAAAATAAAAACTAACTGTCCACAGTCAAATTACTCCTCAGTGGCAAGGATGGATGAGCGGGAAAAGCATGTGGAAATTTGCCTCCTATATCTTGCATGACCACTAGGGGGTAGCAGAGAGAGAAAGATTGGTGATAGGTAGTCGTCGCCTTATAAGGCTTCATTTAGTGACCCTTCAAAGTTAAATGGCACTGGAAAAAGTGGCTTACAATCAGTCTTCACACTTATGTCTGTCATAGCATCCCCCCATCACATGATCAAAATTATGGCCCTTGGCCACAGGGGTGTTTTTATGAAGGTAGGAGAAGAAGCAATGGGTGGAAACTAATCCTAAGGAGAAATTTCCTGACAGTTAGAACAGTTAATCAGTGGAACAGCTTGCCTCCTGAAGTTGTGAATGCTCCAACACTGGAAGTTTTTAAGAAGATGTTGGACAACCATTTGTCTGGAATGGTATAGAATTTCCTGTTTGAGCAGGGGGGTTAGACTAGAAGACCTCCAAGGTCCCACCCAACTCTGTTATTCTAGTTTTCTATTCTCCAAAGCACCTGAAGGCAACCCAAGAAGCAATGGATGGAAACTAATCAAGGAGAGAAGCAATGTAGAACTAAGGAGGAATTTCCTGACAGTTAGAACAGCTAACCAATGGAAAAAAATTGCTTCCAGAAGTTGTGGATGCTCTATCATTGGAAGTTTTTAAAGAGAGTGGACAGCCATTTAACTGAAATGGTAATGGATCCCCATCTTGAGGAAGGGGTTGGACTAGGTCCTTTCCATCTCTGTTACCCTGTTATTATCTTCAGAACAGCCGCCAAATTCTCCCCCTTTCTCTCTGTCTCTGTCTCTGTTTCTCTGTCTCTCTCTCTCTTTTTCTCTCTTTCTCTAACTTTCTCTCTCTCTCTCTTTCTCACTTTCTCTAACTTTCTATCTTTCTCTCTCTTTCTCTCTTTCTCTCTCTCTCTTCCTTTCTCTCTTTTTCTCCCTTTCTCTTTTTTCTCTCTCTTTCTCTCTCCGTCTCTTTCTCTCTCTTTCTTTCTCTTTCTCTTTCTCTCTTTCTCTCTCTCTCTGTCTCTTTCTCTCTCTCTCTCTTTCTCTCTCTTTCTTTCTCTTTCCCCTCTCTCTCTCGCTGGGATTTCATTAACAGCAAATCAATCCATGCTTGAAGTTTTAATTGTTTGCCACCTTGTCATTCATAGAAACATAGAAACATAGAAGACTGACGGCAGAAAAAGACCCCATGGTCCATCTAGTCTGCCCTTTTACTATTTCCTGTATTTTATCTTACAATGGATATATGTTTATCCCAGGCATGTTTAAATTCGGTTACTGTGGATTTACCAACCACGTCTGCTGGAAGTTTGTTCCAAGGATCTACTACTCTTTCAGTAAAATAATACTTTCTCATGTTGCCTTTGATCTTTCCCCCAACTAACTTCAGATTGTGTCCCCTTGTTCTTGTGTTCACTTTCCTGTTAAAAACACTTCCCTCCTGGACCCTATTTAACCCTTTAACATATTTAAATGTTTCGATCATGTCCCCCCTTTTCCTTCTGTCTTCCAGACTATACAGATTGAGTTCATTAAGTCTTTCCTGATACGTTTTATACTTCAGACCTTCCACCATTCTTGTAGCCCGTCTTTGGACCCGTTCAATTTTGTCAATATCTTTTTGTAGGTGAGGTCTCCAGAACTGAACACAGTACTCCAAATGTGGTCTCACCAGCACTCTATATAAGGGGATCACAATCTCCCTCTTCCTGCTTGTTATACCTCTAGCTATGCAGCCAAGCATCCTACTTGCCTTTCCTACTGCCCGACCACACTGCTCACCCATTTTGAGACTGTCAGAAATCACTACCCCTAAATCCTTCTCTTCTGAAGTTTTTGCTAACACAGAACTGCCAATGCAATACTCAGATTTAGGATTCCTTTTCCCTGAGAAAGACAAGATCTCAGTCCATTAAACGAACTCCAGAGAGCTTTTAAAGGAAATTTGGACTTTGACCACTTTTGAACCATTGGAAGAATGGAAAAAAACCTCCTCTGGGTGAATGTTCATAAAAACACATGAAGATCACACAGATTTCCTGTTTTTTTGTGCAAGGGACGTTATTTTATCACTGCCTAATCTTTGCCCAGTTGCAAAATGCACTTTCTCAAAAGGAAAATCCCAGACACCTTCCTTCTCTTTTGCTGAAGTCCAGTCTGAAAACTATTCCAAATATCCACAGCTCCCAAAATGTAGGGCCAAATCAGTTTCAGGCAGATTCCGTTCTCAGCCAACTTGAGCATACTAGCAACCCTTGGCTTTTGATCACAATTGAGCCCCAAATTCCTATTGTGAAAAGAGGCGTTTGTTAAGCGCCCCCATTTTACCACCTTCTTTGCAACCATTCTTAAGGGAATCCCTGCAGTTGTTAATTAAATCACACGGTTGTTAAGTGAATCTGGCTTCCCTCTAGACCAGTGATGTAATATCAAATGACCTAAATGCTAAAGCCCACTGCTACAATATCGCCAAAAAGGCTCCTAGAGTTGTTAACCTGATCCTACACAGCTTCTGCTCCGGCAATCTCACACTACTCACCAGAGCCTACAAAACTTTTGCCAGACCAATCCTTGAATACAGCTCATCTGTCTGGAACCCATACCTCATCTCGGACATCAACACCCTCAAAAATGTCCAAAGATATTCACCAGGAGAGCCCTTCACTCCTCCACTCAAAACAGAATATCCTACGAAAATAGACTAACAATCCTAGGTCTAGAAAGCTTAGAACTACGACGCCTAAAACACGATCTAAGTATTGCCCACAAAATCATATGCTGCAACGTCCTGCCTGTCAATGACTACTTCAGCTTCAACCGCAACAACAAAAGAGCACGCAACAAATTCAAACTTAATATTAATCGCTCCAAGCTCGACTGTAAAAAATATGACATTAGCAATCGAGTTATCGAAGCGTGGAACTCATTACCGGACTCAGTAGTGTCAACCCCTAACCCCCAACATTTCTCCCTTAGACTATCCACGATTGACCTCTCCATGTTCCTAAGACATCAGTAAGGGGCGTACATAAGTGCACTAGCCTGCCTTTCGTCCCCTGTCCAATTGTCTCTCCTTATCTCATTTATCATATATCTTTTCTTCCTTTCATATATCTTCTCCTCTACTTTTATATATTTTCTTTATATATAATACTTCATGTCTATTCTCTTCAATATGTATTGTGTATTGGACAAATAAATAAATAAATAAATAAATAAATAAATAAATAAATAAATAAATAAATAAAAATAATTTTAAAAAAATGTGCCACAGATGGCACATGGAGCTACCATATTTTTGGGAGTATAAAATGCACCTTTTCCATCCCTAAAAGAGGCAGAAATTTCAGGTGCATCTTATACTCTGAAGGTAGCTCTTTTCAAAGCTTTTTCCCCCCAGCCCTAACTAGGTGCTAACAATCATCCCAGCTCTTATTTTGCAGGTTCTTTCATTGTTACTCTTCGCGAACAATGTTTTCCAAACCCTAAGTCTTTACAGGGTTTTTTTTCATTGCTCTAACTTGCTCCAAATGTTTCTTTCCAGCCATAACCAGGTGCTAACAATGTTCCCAGCTCTTACTGTCTTACAAACTCTTTCCTTGTTACTCTTTCCAAAGAGTGTTTTCCAAGCCCTAAGTCTTTGCAGGTTTTGTTTCATTCCTCTACTTGCTCCAAATGTTTATTTCCATCCCTAACCAGGTACAGTGGTACCTCGAGATACGAGTTTAATTCGTTCCGGACCTGGGCTCTTAAGTCGAGCAGCTCTTATCTCGAACGACTTTTCCCCATAGGAATTAATGTAAATAATTTTAATTGGTTCCAGCCCTCAAAAAACTCACAGTTAGTCTAAATTATGCAGAAAGACATGTTTTTAATGAAGAAATGTACATGTACATATAAATGAATAATGAAGTTTCTTTCACTTAACTTGTAAACTTTCTTAAACTTTTAAATTTACATATGTTCAACTTCTCTGCCACCCAATCCTGTAGGACAGAGGTCCCCAACCCTTTTTGCACCAGGGACCGGCTTTAAGCGATCAAGAGAGGAATGGGTGAATGAATGGACGGAGGGTGGGAAGGAAGGAAGGAAAGAGGGAAGGGACAGGAACAGAGGAAGGAAGCAAGGAAACTTATGAAAGGGGAGAGTAAGAGAGGAATGAGTGAAGGGAGGGAGGGAGGGAAGAAGGTGGGAAGGAGAAAGAAAAGAAGAAATAGAGGAAGGGAAGGTAAAAGAGAGAAAGAAAAAGAGCAAGAAAGAAAGAAAGAAAGAAAGAAAGAAAGGGGGAAGGGACAGGAACAGAGGAAGGAAGCAAGGAAACTTATGAAAGGGGAGAGTAAGAGAGGAATGAGTGAAGGGAGGGAGGGAGGGAAGAAGGTGGGATGGAGAAAGAAAAGAAGAAATAGAGGAAGGGAAGGTAAAAGAGAGAAAGAAAAAGAGCAAGAAAGAAAGCTGCAAGCACCCCCCCGAGCCCCCCAGGCCGGCTGCAACCTTTTAAAACACGCGCGCCGCTTCGCAGCTGTCTCCTGAAGCCGAACGCAGAAGTTAGCGTTTGGCTTCAGGAGACAGCTCCTTGGCGCTTGTATCTCGAATTTGGGCTTGTAAGTAGAACAAAAATATCTCTCCCCTCCCAGCTCTTATCTCGAGTTGCTCTTAAGTAGAGCAGCTCTTATGTCGGGGTTCCACTGTACTAACAATTTTCCCAGATCTTACTGGCTTGCAAGCTCTTTCATTGTTACTCTCTGTCAAGAATGTTTTCCAAATCCTGTTTTTGTAGTTTTTTTTATTGCTCTACTAGCTCCGAATGTTTCTTTCCAGCCCTAACTAGGTGCTAACAATCTTCCCAGCTCTTACAGGCTTGCAAGCTCTTTTCTTGTTACTCTTCGCGAACAGTGTTTTCAAAACCCTAAGCCTTGACACCTTGAATTGCATTCGGAGACTGACTGGCAACCAAAGCAGCACACATAGAGATGGAGTAATACAGGCGTACCTAGGTACACCCATAATTGCATGCATGGCAAGGGTAGTCCCATGTAGAGCGCATTGCAATAGTCAAGACGAGAGGCGATGAGGGCATGAGTGACTGAGTGAAGCGCCTCCTGGTCAAGGTAGTGCCGCAACTGGTAAACAAGATGAACTTGTATAAAGCCCCCCCCCTGCTCCCTAGCCACACCCGAGAGATGTTGTTCTAGCCTCAGCTGTGGGTCTAGGAGGACACAATATAGTGGGGCTGGGATACGGAGCCTTAATCTCTCTCTATTTAGAAACATAGAGACAGAAGATTGACAGCATGGTCCATCTAGTCTGCCCTTATACTACTTCCTGTATAGGATGGATATATGTTTATCCCAGGCATGTTTAAATTCAGTTACTGTGGATTTACCAACCACGTCTGCTGGAGGTTTGTTCCAAGCATCTACTAGTCTTTCAGTAAAGTAATATGTTCTCACGTTGCTTCTGATCTTTCCCCCAACTAACCTCAGATTGTGCCCCCTTGTCCTTGGGTTCACTTTCCTATGAAAAACACTTCCATCGTGAACCTTATTTAACCCTTTAACATATTTAAATGTTTCGATCATGTCCCCCCTTTTCCTTCTGTCCTCCAGACTATACAGATTGAATTCATTAAGTCTTTCCTGATACGTTTTATGCTTAAGACCTTCCACCATTTTTGCAGCCCGTCTTTGGACCCGTTCGATTTTGTCAATATCTTTTTGTAGGTGAGGTCTCCAGAACTGAACACCGTATTCCAAATGGGGTCTCACCAGCGCTCTATATAGCGGGATCACAATCTCCCTCTTCATGCTTGTTATACCTCTAGCTATGCAGCCAAGCATTCTACTTGCTTTCCCTACCGCCTGACCGCACTATTCACTATTAATCACAATTAATATTGATTGTTTCTTCATTATTTAACCCCTATGACAATCATGATTCTTGACAAATGTGTCTTTTTCTTTTATGTACATTGAGACAAATTCCTTATGTGTCCAATCACACTTGACTAATAAAAGAATTCTATTCTGTTATGTTCTGTTATGATGTTCTGTTCTGTTCTGTTATGATGCTCTGTTCTGTTCTGTTCTGTTCTGTTATGATGTTCTGTTCTGTTCTGTTCTGTTCTATTCTGATCCCTGATCCCTCTCTATTTATTCTTTGAAAGCATGGAGGAAGACTTCCTTCGACATATGGCAGGGGGGGGGGGAAAGAACGATGTGAGCTGATCAGAGCTTTTGTTCCAAATAAATATGCATGAGGTTGCATGATTAGCATTCTGTATGGAAAACCACCTTATCTCGTGGTAAGAGAAAGGCTGGTGTATTTATTATATCAGGAGTAGCAATCATTTATTGGATTCAATCCTCCCGCCCCTCCCCCCCAGCCCATCTTCACTTCGCTCAGCCAGTCTCTGATGAATCACCTTCCATTTCCCTGGCATTGCCTTGATTTGTAATGTAAATTACCAGCACCGCTTCAGAGAGGAACACTGCAGGGTTCTAATTACAATTTTCATTAAACTCCGTCTGTTTCACACATCCAAGTAGTTTTGAGGTTCGCAGAGGGACCCAGTGGAAATTAAAAGCCGCAGCGCCTGCGAGCCGGCTCAGAACAGAAAAAGAGTCCATCGGATTCTGACAGCCACTTTGCCTGAAATGGTACACAGCCTCCTGCTTGACCAGGGGATTGGGCTAGAACAGGGGGGAAACAAAATTGGCTCTTCTATGACTTGTGGACTTCAACTCCCAGAATTCCTGAGCCAATCATGCTAGCTCAGGAATTCTGGGAGTTGAAGTCCACATGTCACAGAAGAGCCAACTTTGCCTACCCCTGGGTCACTAGAAGACCTCCAAGGTCCCTTCCAACTTTGTTTTACTGTTATTATGTTATAATATGGCAGACAAAGACAACTTACCTCCTTCCTTCCTTCCTTCCTTCCTGCCTGCCTGCCTTCCTCCCTTCCTCCCTCCCTCCCTCCCTCCCTCCCTCCCCCTTCCTTCCTTCCTCCCTCCCTTCCCTCTTCCTCCCTCCCTCCCTCCCCCTACTCCTTCCATCTTTCCTTCTTTCCTTCTTTCTTTCCTCCCTCCCCCTCCTTCCTCCCTTCCTCCCTACCTCCTTCTCTCCCTCACCCCTGCTCCTTCCTTCCTTCTCTCTCTCTTTCCCTCGCCCTCCTCTTTCCTCCCTCCCTCCCCTTCCCCCATCCCTCCCTCCCCTTCCCCCATTCCTCCCTCCTTCCCTCCTTTGCCCCTGCTCCTTCCTTCTTTCCTGCCTGCCTTCCTTCCTTCCCCCTCCTCCTCCCTCCCTCCTTTCCCCCTCCCTCTCTTCTTTCCTTCTTTCCTTCCTTCCACCCTCCTCCCTCCTCCTTCCCGCTTTCCTTCCTCCCTCCCTCCCTCTGTAGAGATTTGTATCCCTTCCTTCCTTCGTTCTTTCTTTCTTTCCTTCCTTCCGCCCTCCCCCTTCCTTCTTCCCTCCCTCCCTCTGTAGAGATATGTATCCCTTCCTTCCTTCCTTCCTTCCTTCTTTCTTTCCTTCAGCCCTCCCCCCTCCTTCTTCCCTCCTCCCTCCTTCCCTCCCTCTCTCCTTTGGTAGAAATATTTCTTTTCAAATGACAGTTTCTTGCAAAGGGGGAGGAATAAAAGTGCAATCAATTACATCCCTTTGCATAGATCAACAGAGCAACAGAGTTGGAAGCAAGCTTGAAGGTCTTCTGGTGGTCCAACCCCCTGGCTCAAGCAGGAAGTCCCATGTTGTGCTGTTTAAGTGTTCCCTTTACTTTTTTTGAGCGGTGTAGGATACTACCCTATTGGATAAGTTCAATTTTTAGTTTTCTTTTTGCTTTTCTTTCTAATGTTTGGAATTTCTTTCTCGGGTCTCAAAGAAATTATAACAGCAATAACCGAACACATGTTTTAGCAATAAGAGAACAATGTGTTACATTTTTTAGAAATAAGGCAGAAATTCTCCTTAATATGATTTAGATATTAAGTGAGTTTCATACACTGTTCTGTTGCATTACTGTATTCTATAAAAAGGCATAATCAGATTTAACACTATTGGGCCGTAATAATCATTTTGACATATTTAAAGATGGATGGTTTCGGCTTTTGTTTAACTTGGCATAAATATCCCTACAAAATTCGCTATACTGCTAAAGTGGAACGTATCGCTACCCAGATACCAATGCAAGGAAATAGAAACAGATGATCTGGTATTGTTTAGCTGTTTGGGGTAAGAGAAATGGGATTAAGATTAATTTAATTAACAGGCAGATTTATTTATCAAGCGCTCTTCAGGTTTCTTTCCCACAACTTTAAGTGAATGTAAATATAATCAATTTTCCCTTCCCCCACCTGTCAAGAGCATCGTCCAAGAATCTCACTGTAAAAATTAGAACTATTTATTATGCAAAAGTGGATTTAATTTGAAGATTGAAGATTTATTGCTGGGATTTTCAACTGGAATTCAACTTTTCTTTAACTTCAACTTGTGAAACTACTTTTTAACCTCATTGGAATCCTAACCCCTATTGGCTTTTGTATAATTTTAGAATCAGTTTCAATATCTGGATTTAATATCACAAGATATGTGAAGTACTAGGTTGGTGGGTAAACATCGGAGCCTTTTTACACATGGCGAACTTGTATTATGGAATAATCTTTCTATTTAAAGTAAATTAGTCCTCTCATAATATAAGGAGTTTAGATGAAGCTGCTTTTGAAATAGTTTTCTGGAATTTAAATCTGATTTATCCTTACCTACGGTAAGAAGGGTCCTTGGCAGTTTATTCTACTCAATCACTTATGTGTGCATTTCATCCTGATTCTAGTTTCAGTTATTAGATCTTTCCTCCCTCCCTTCCTTCCTTCTTCTTCCTTCCTTCCTTCTTCCTCCCTCCCTTCCTTCTTTCCTCCCTCCTTCCTTCCTCAAAATTATCCTTCCTCCCTCCCTTCTCATTCCTTCCATCCTTTCTTCCTTTCCTCATGATTGTCCTCCCCTCCCTCCCTTCCTTCCCTCCTCCCTTCCTTCCCTCCTCCCCTCTTTCCTTTCATCTTTCCTTTCCTCAAAATTACCCTCCCTCCTTCCTTCCCTCCCTCCCTTCCTTCTTCCCTCTTTCCTTCCATCCTTCCTTTCCTCAAAATTACCCTTCCTTCCTTCTTTCCTCCCTCCCTTCCTTCTTTCCTTCCTTCCTTTCCTCAAAATTATCCTTCCTCCCTCCCTTCTCATTCCTTCCATCCTTTCTTCCATTCCTCATGATTGTCCTCCCTCCCTCCTTCCCTCCCTCCCTTCCTTCCCTCCTCCCTCCCTCTTTCCTTTCATCTTTCCTTTCCTCAAAATTACCCTCCCTTCCTCCTTCCTTCCCTCCCTCCCTCCTTTCCTTCCTTCCTTCCTTCCTTCCTTCCTCCCTCTTTCCTTCTATCCTTCCTTTCCTCAAAATTACCCCTCCTTCCTTCCTTCCTCCCTCTTTCCTTCTATCCTTCCTTTCCTCAAAATTACCCCTCCTTCCTTCCTTCCTTCCTTCCTTCCTTCCTCCCTCTTTCCTTCTATCCTTCCTTTCCTCAAAATTACCCCTCCTTCCTTCCTTCCTTCCTTCCTTCCTTTATGATGATGATTTATCATAATTTATTATGATGATGATTTATTGTTGTTGTTGTTATTACTACTACTACTACTACTACTACTACTACTATTATTTCTGAGTAATCTCCAGTTAGATTCATAGTCTAAGAACAATGGAAAATTAATAATTCAAGCCCTTACCAAGAATCTTAAATTAATTAACCCCTATAAGTTAATTAACCCCAAGTGCTATGTTAATTAACCCCAACTAACCCCAATTAATTATAAGTTAATTATGCAGGAAAAATATGTTTTGGGCATACTGCAAACCCGAGGATTGATTGCAATTGATGCTGGAGGTGCAAATGTAGAGTTCACATATTAAATCATGCAAACTGATGTTATCACTGTGAAGTATTAGGGCGAAATTGTGCTTCAAACTTAAAAGCAAAAAAATATATAGTACTGAGAATTTTCAGGGAAAGATACTTTTTAAGGAATTGCTATTATGGGCTAAATGGGTTTTCCTGGACCCTGAAAAGGCACCTTGTTCATGCACAAGGGCACTGAAAAAACTGACTTATGACCGTTTTTCATACTTACGACTATGGCAGCCCTGGTCACGTGATCAAACTTCAGATGCTGGTGAATTAACTCATATTTATGACGGTTGGAGGGTTTCAAGGTGAGGACCTTCTGCAACCTTCTAACAAGTCCATGGGGAATTCACTTAACAACCGTGTTACTAACTTAACTGCAGTGATTCACTCAACAACTGTGGCAAAAAGGTCATAAAATGGGGCAAAACTCATTTAACAACTGCCTTTCTTGTTTAGTAATGGACGTTGTGATCATAAGTTGAGGACTGCCTGTATTTGGCAAAAAAAAATTCAGTGATTCTTTATTTTCCAGTCTTTAATAGTGATGGGCAAACCCAACAGTGTTTGGGTTCGGCAAGTTCGGACAAACTTCACGCAAAGTTCGGTCGAACCCGAACCCGAACGGTCCGTGGCACCAAAGCTCCACCCTTGGAATCCCATCGTTTTTTATTTTAATGGATTTTTAATTTTTATTTATTTTAATTTTTACGAAAAATGACGCTGCAGCAGCACCGCAAGCAAAGGAAATCCTTTCACGTAAAAATTTTTTAAAATTTTTTTACATGAAAAGACCTCCCTTTCCTTGCAGCGCTGCTGCGGCGTCCTTTTTTGTAAATAAATATATAGGCCGAAATGGGGCCCCCATGAACTAACAGCTGGCAGGGCCACGCTGTATGAACGGTATGTATGGGATTATGACTACTTTATAATTAATGGGTTTCTTTTAATATAGTTTTATAGTTTTAGATTATATTCGACTTCTTTTTATTGTTCTGTATCTATTTCTATTTGTATTTATATTATTATTGTAAGCGGCCCTGAATCCTTCGGATTGGGCAGCATAGAAGATAGATAGATTGATAGATAGATAGATAGATAGATAGATAGATAGATAGATAGATAGATAGATATGATAGATAGATAGATAGATATGATAGATAGATAGATACATATGATAGATAGATAGATAGATAGATATGATAGATAGATAGATATGATAGGTAGATATGATAGATAGATAGATAGATAGATAGATAGATATGATAGATAGATAGATAGATAGATATGATAGATAGATAGATAGATAGATAGATAGATATGATAGATAGATAGATAGATAGATAGATAGATAGATATGATAGATAGATAGATAGATAGATAGATATGATAGATAGATAGATAGATAGATAGATATGATAGATAGATAGATAGATAGATAGATAGATAGATAGATAGATAGATAGATAGATAGATAGATAGATTTGATCATCCTAAGCTAAGGTATCTTAGAAGAAAAAGCAAGATAATATATTAAATGAATGAATGAATGAATAATTTGTTTGTTTGTTTGTTTGTTTGTTTGTTTTTGGGTATACCAGGATGATTCGACAGAAAACAAACATATATAACTCTTCCCTGGCACAAGCTGAGACAGGAGAAGAACCTGTGGCCTAGAGGTTAAAAGATAGATAGATAGATAGATAGATAGATAGATAGATAGATAGATAGATAGATAGATAGATAGACAGAATCTTTAGCGTTTGCTTCCTAAAAACAGATCTGCAGTCCCTGTTCCACAGATTGCCATGCCGGCTCAAATTAGCCCTTCATGGCTAGCAGTGTGCAATCACTAACATGTATGCCACAGTGCTTAAGTACAGAGTAGTATCTACTCAGGGAAAAGAACCATTTATCTCTCCTGCTAACCTGGGTGATTTGTTTTGGGTTCCCCCCCTCTGATCTTCAACCAACACATTTCAACCGCAAGTCCATTATTGCATTTCTGGCCCACACCCACACCAACACATGCTCCAATTATGTCTCAGCGCACCACCGTTCCTGGTGTGGAGATCGTCTGCAAATGCGCAGGTGGTCCATGTGTTTTCCGCTGCACCTGCTGATGTTCTCACCCCCCCCCCTGACATTCGCTGCCTCATGTTTAATTTGAAAGGGAATTGAGATTTATTTATTTATTTGCATATGAGCCGGAGGCGAATGCTGCCATTATTATTGAAGCCTGGCAGAAACAGATAAAGACAATTTTTTTAATAAACTCCAGATCCTTTTTGTCAATCTCTCTCTCTCTCTCTCTTTCATTCTCTTTCTTTGTCTCTTTCTGTCTCTGCCTCTCTCTCTCTCCCTCTCTCTCTCTGTCTTTCTTTCTCTTTCTCTCTGTATCTTTGTCTCTCTGTATCTTTGTCTCTCTGTCTCTCTGTTTCTCTCTATGTGTGTCTTTCTCTGTCTTTCTCTCTCTCTTTTGCTCTCCTCTCTCTTTATCTTTCTTTCTCTCTCTTTCTCTCTCTCTCTTTCTCTCTCTCTTTCTTTTTCTCTCTCTTTCTCTCTCTATCTTTTCTTTCACTCTCTTTCTTTCTCTCTTTCTCTCTGTATTTCTTTCTCTCTTTCTCTTTCTCTCTCTTTCTCTTTACTCTCTCTCTCTTTCTCTCTTTCTTTCACTCTCTCTATCTCTTTCTCTCTGTCTTTCTTTTTCTCTCTCTTTCTCTCTTTCTCTCTCTTAGAAACATAAAAACATAGAAGACTGACGGCAGAAAAAGACCTCATGGTCCATCTAGTCTGCCCTTATACTATTTCCTGTATTTTATCTTAGGATGGATATATGTTTATCCCAGGCATGTTTAAATTCAGTTACTGTGGATTTACCAACCACGTCTGCTGGAAGTTTGTTCCAAGGATCTACTACTCTTTCAGTAAAATAATACTCTATGTTTCTCTCTCTTTTTCTCTTTCTCTTTCTCTTTCTCTCTCTCTTTCTCTTTTCTATCTCTCTCTCTTTCTTTCTCTCTCTCTTTCTCTCTCTTTCTGTCTTTCTTTCACTCTATATCTTTCTCTCTCTTTCTCTCTCTCTTTCTCTCTCACACACACACCATCGTTCTCATTCACAAATCTGCAAAATTTAAAAATGAAATAGCACTGGGTGATTGAGACCTGCTGGATGCCTCGGGTTGTGTTCACACCAAATAATTAATCAGATCCCGGATAGGCCTCCATGCTTCATTTGCATAAAATGCAAAGCGGGATCCCTTTAATGGGTGATGAATTTTTCAAAGAGCGAATGTACGGGCTTTGTACAAACTCAGCCTCTCTTGCTTAGGTTTATTTTTCGTACATTGGGAGACTCCAGAAAATGAATCAATTTGGGAACTGGCTTAAACATCTGGAACAGCAGCTGCTGAGGTCTGTCCCTCTCCTCTTAATTCATAAAGATAACTGGCTTCTATTTCATGTGGCATTTAACATTACTTTTATTGTCCTGTTCTTTTAAATTTTTGCAATATTGTTTTATCGGATTGTAAGCTGTCCAGAGTCACAAGACAGTGATCTGGGTGGTATATAAATTAATTAAATAAGTAAATATTCCAGCGTCGGGTGGATTTCCAGACATGAATTATTTTATTTTATTCCTTTTATTTATTACTAGAGATGTGTTTGTTTATTGATTTGATTTGATTTGATTTGATTTGATTTGATTTGAATGCCGCCCCTCTCCGTAGACTCGGGGCGGCTAACAACAATAATGAAACAACATATAACAAATCTAATATTTAAAATAATTTTTAAAACCCTTATTTAAAAAACCAAACATACACACAAGCATGCCATGCATAAATTGTATAGGCCTAGGGGGAAGGGAATATCTCAGTTCCCCCATGCATGACGACAAAGGTGGGTTTTAAGGAGCTTACGAAAGGCAAGGAGGGTGGGGGCTATTCTAATCTCTGGGGGGAGTTGGTTACAGAGGGCCGGGGCCGCCACAGAGAAGGCTCTTTCCGTGGGTCCCACCAAACGACATTCTTTAGTTGACGGGACCCGGAGAAGATCCACTCTGTGGGACCTAACTGGTCGCTAGGATTCGTGCAGCAGAAGGCGGTCCCTGAGATAACCTGGTCCAGTGCCATGAAGGTCTTTATAGGTCATAACCAACACTTTGAATTGTGACTGGAAACTGATCAGCAACCAAAGCAGACTGCAGAGTGTTGGTGTAACATGGGCATATTTAGGGAAGCCCATGATTGCTCTCGCAGCTGCATTCTGCACGATCTGAAGTTTCCGAACACTTTTCAGAGGTAGCCCCATGTAGAGAGCGTTACAGTAGTCAAGCCTCGAGGTGATGAGGGCATGAGTGACTGTGAGCAGGGACCCATGGTCCAAATAGGGCCGCAACTGGTGCACCAGGCGAACCTGGGCAAACGTTATGTTTCTTCCTGCTTCAAATGCTCTACTATCATCCCAGTGCCAAAGAAGCCCTCCATCAAGGAATTGAATGACTACACACCAGTTGCCCTAACAACTGTAGTTATGAAAACCTTTGAAAGGCTAGTGACGTCCCACTTGAAAACCATCAGGGATCCACTGTTAGACCCCCTGCAATTTGCATACAGAGCAAATAGATCGACAATGAATGCACTACATCCTACAACATCTTGAATCACCAAAGACCTGCACTAAAAATTGTAGAATTTAGTTCAGCATTCAACACCATCATACCGGACATTCCTTTAACTAAACTAAATCAGCTAGCAGTACCTGAACACACTTGTAAGTGGATCACAAGCTTCCTAACAGACAGAAAGCAGCAGGTGAAGCTAGGCAAAATTTTTATTTTTTTATTTTTTATTATTTTATTTTTTTATTTATTCATTTGTCCAATACACAAATACATAGGAAGAAAAATAGACATGTGATAATACAAAAGAGGGTGAAAGTGAATTTAGAGGAGAGGATATATGAAAGGAAGAGAATATATAAGATAGGTGAAAGAAAGGAAAGATAATTAGACAGGGGACGAAAGGCACACCAGTGCACTTATTTACGCCCCTTACTGGCCTCTTAGGAACCTGGAGAGGTCAATTGTGGAGAGTCTAAGGGAGAAATGTTGGGGCTTAGGGGTAGACACAATTGAGTCTGGTAATGAGTTCCATGCTTCGATAACTCGATTGTTGAAATCATATTTTTTACAGTCAAGTTTGGTGCGGTTCGTATTAAGTTTGAATCTGTTGCGTGCTCTTGTTTTATTGCGGTTGAAGCTGAAGTAGTCATTGACCGGTAGGACGTTGCATCACATCAGATACCTGTACAATTAGCACAGGGGCTCCCAAGGTTGTGTACTCTCACCACTTCTCTTTTCTCTATACACCAATGACTGCATGTCAAACGATCTATCCATTAAATTACTGAAATTTGCAGACAATACAACAGTGATCGGACTCATTCGAGACAACGATGAAACCACATACACATGGGAGGTTTAACAACTAACCTTGTGGTGCGACCAGAACAATCTAGAACTGAAAACACTCAAAACTGTAGAAATGGTGATAGACTTTAGGAGAAACCCGTCCATCCTTCCACCTCTCACAATACTAGACAACACAGTATCAACAGTAGAGATTTTCAAATTTCTAGGTTCTATCATATCTCAAGACCTAAAATGGTCACCCAACATCAAAAACATTATCAAGAAAAGCACAACAAAGAATGTTCTTTCTGCACCAGTTCAGGAAGCTCAAACTGCCCAAGGAGCTGTTGATCCAGTTCTACAGAGGAATCATTGAGTCTGTCATCTGCACCTCTATAACTGTCTGGTTTGGTTCTGAAACGCAACAAGACCGACACAGATTTCAGAGGAGAATCAGAACTGCAGAAAAAAACAATTGCTTCCAACCTGCCTTCCACTGGGGACCTGTATACTGCACGAGTCAAAAAGAGGGCAATGAAAATATTTACTGACCCCTCACATCCTGGACTTAAACTGTGTCAACTCCTACCCTCAAAACATTGCTACAGAGCACTGCACGCCAAAACAACTAGACACAAGAACAGTTTTTCTCAAACGTCATTGCATCAGAGGGAAAAATGCTAGTCACAACAAATTCTTTCCAGAGATTCAAGGCCCTCCTTTGTTCAGCACCTGCCGGAAGTACGGGGGAGGATCATGGATGTTGAGAGAACCGGAGTGGTCCATATGATGAATTTATGGGTGTGGGAATGAAGGATGAATCTTAACCTGGGTGGAAAAATGTAGGAAAAGTTTCTCTCTCTTTCTCTCCCCCTCCTTCCCTTCCTCTCTCTCTCTCTCTCTCTCATCTATCTATCTATCTATCTATCTATCTATCTATCTACCTATTTATTTTATTTATTTATTTATTATTTAGATTTGTATGCCGCCCCTCTCCGTAGACTCGGGGCGGCTATTTACCTTCGTCATCACTGGTATAGGATCTCCTGCTTGAACAGGGGGCTGGACAAGAAGTAATTCTGTGACAGAATTCCCAAAGAATTTATCCACGTGGCTTTTTTCTTCCACATAGAAAAATACAAATCAAAACAGCCTCTTTGCCAAAGATTCCCAAGACCCTGTTATCATGTTCACTCCCACAGCACCCAGAGTTTTTATATAGCCATCCTGTCCTTTGCACATCTGCAGTCCCTGAAAAAGTCTAAATAATTCTTCTACTCCGTCCACGAGCTTCCAAAAGAACAACAACAAAAAAACCACTCCAATTTTTCTTTCCCATGACCTTCTCCCCACCCAGCCATCTAATTTTCCGCTGTCATGCAGAACTGGGCAGTGGAAAAGGACCACTGTAAAAAATAATAATAATCTTGATATTGAAAAGGAAAAAAAATACCTAAATATTCTTTTTAAAGAAGAAAACCCCCACAACATCTCTTCTGGTCAACACGATAATACATGAATGCATTTTAACTATGTATGTATGTATGTATGTGTGTGTGTGTGTGTGTGTGTGTTTGTTTGTTTGTTTGTTTGTTTATTTATTTATTTATTGGATTTGTATGCTGCCCCTCTCCGTAGACTCGGGGTGGCTAACAACAATGATAAAAACAGCACGTGACAATCCAATAATAAAACAACTAAAACCCTTATTATAAAACCAAACATACACACAAACATACCATACATAACTTGTAATGGCCTAAGGGGAAGGAATATCTCAACTCCCCCATGCCTGGCGGTATAAATGAGTCTTGAGTAGTTTACGAAAGACAGGGAGGGTCGCTGGGATTCGTGCGGTAGCAGGCGGTTCCAGAGGTAATCTGGTCCAATGCCATGTAGGGCTTTAAAGGTCATGACCAACACTTTGAATTTGAATTTATCATTACATGGTATCGATCAGGACAACCTGAAGATAGATATCAAACCCTGCAACTTAATTTCTGTTCTGGTCTCTGGCTAAGCCCACTGATAATTGGAATAAAGGATTGCTAAATGCATACACAGTATTTGTAAAACACCACATCATCTTTATTTTTCTTTCCTTTGTTCCACACTGAATCATCCCAGCATGCAGCGCTAATCCCTGATCTTAAACTTTGGTATGAAAGACAACATCAAAATCATTAAAACATTCCACAAGTCATTCTAAGATTTATGGCTAGTCAGAGTTAGCCCAGAGTCATAAAAACTGCAATTAAAAGCACACAAGGTTTAGTTTACATTCGGAGCTGCTTGAAAAACCCTCCATATTTCTTAACGGCAGATTGATGACTCAACTCTGATATCCAGACGTGATGAATTAATTACTTAATTAATTAACCCGTTCCTCTCCTTAATATTTCTTCCCTGACACTTGCTCTCTTCGCCTCTGCAAGCGTCTGAAATAAGGATTTAGCCATCTAGCATCTGCTTCTCCTTCACTTGAATCTGAACCCATAGAAACGTCCTGTGGTTGGTCTCCTACTTCTTCTGCCTCTAAATCAGGCCCTACCACGAACTCATAACCACTTTCTGAATCAGAATCTGAAAAAATCCCCAAACTGAACAGGGGTATACACAATAATTTCTAGTTTATTCTGAACAGTCAAAACATCCATAGCATTTGGGTCTCATTGATACTTATGAATTCTTACTACACTTAAGATATATGCTTATTTACACCTACCACCCGTTCGCACTCCGAAGTCGTACAACTCTAAAGTGTCCGCTATGTTGCAGATACTCTTCCCTCCCTTCTTCCCCCTTCCTCCTACCCTTTTCCCTATTCCCCTCTCTATCCCTTTGTTTCTTTTCTTTCACTTTCTTACTCTGGGACTGCCTTCTGCCGCACGAATCCCAGTGACCAGTTAGGTCCCACAGATTTGGCCTTCTCCGGGTCCCGTCGACGAAACAATGTCATCTGGTGGGACCCAGGGGAAGAGCCTTCTCTGTGGCGGCCCCGACCTTCTGGAATCAACTCCCTCCGGAGATTAGGACTGCCCCCACCCTCCTTGCCTTTCGCAAACTCCTCAAAACCCATCTCTGCCGTCAGGCATGGGGAAATTGATTCTCCGGGGCCGTTCCGGCTTTATGTATGGTCTGTATGAGATGTATGATTGTTTTCTATATCAAGGGTTTTTAAATTGTTTTAACCTTTGGATTTGTATTGTTTCTTGTTGTGAGCCGCTCCGAGTCCTCGGAGAGGGGCGGCATACAAATCTAATAAATAATAATAATAATAATAATAATAATAACAACTCCATATTATTTACACTCTTTATTGTACTCTGAGTATAAATAGTATAAATTTCACTATAAATTTGTTATTATGTACTACTAATTTTATACTACACTATGTATTATGCCATTTTTCTGCTATGTTTGTTTCCCCTTTTTAATGTTAACACTTAATAAATATTATTGATTTTTTTTAAAAAAAAGAAAAGTAAAATAGACACTGCAAGAATCAAACAACCCTTGACCTTCTTCTTCTCTGTTCTGTATTATACAGGAATGAAACCTCACTTTGCAAGCCCTCTTAATAGTTGTTGTTGGGTGGGGTAGGGTTTTTTTTTTTTTTTGGCAAAATAACATCTAGATCAGGGATCTCTAATCTTGACCACTTTAGGACTTGTGGATTTCAACTCCCCAAATTCCTCAGCTAGCATGCACTGGCTGAGGAATTCTAGAAGTTGAAGTCCACAAGTCCTAAAGTGGCCAAGGTTGGAGACCCTGATCTAGATTTTTTTAGGGCATTAAAAAAAATCAGGGAAGTTTTGTAAGATACCTGGGATCCCGGCTAAGAACTGGGAAGTTATTTTTAAAACACAGGCAGTCCTCGACTTACAACCATTCATTTAATGACCGTTCCAAGTTACGGCACTGAAAAAAAAGTGACCTTTTCATACTTATGACCAGTTTTGGGTTGCTACTTGGTAAGCATCACACTGTGCACCGGTAGCAAAAATGGAGCTGTGCGCATAGCTCTGCATTGGTTTTGTGTTGAGTTTTGTGGCTCTTGGTGTTTAGTTTTCTCTGGGAAATGGGTCCAAACGGCTCTTTGAGTTTTTAAGGTTGTCGACCCCTGAACTAAACATTTGTGTATGTTTTAGCCTCCAGTCTCCTAATTATGTTTGTTGCTCTTCTCTGCACTCTCTCTAGAGCAGTGGTTCTCAACCTTTCTAATGCCGCGACCCCTTAATACAATTTCACATCCTGTGGTGACCCCCCCAACCATAAGTCTAGCCCCAATTCTTCCAACAGATCTTTAAGCTGATTGGCAAGAGGTCAGAGGGACACCGCCCTGTAAACACCTGACTGGTTGGATTGTAAAAATATGTTCCGAGATGCCAGAATAGAAGCTTTAGTTGCTAACACCATTGGAAATTTGTCTTTTCCCATGGTCTTAGGCGACCCCTATGAAATGGTCATTCGACCCCAAGGTTGAGAACCACTGATCTAGAGTCTCAACATCCTTTTTTACATCGTGGTAACCAAAACTGAATGCAGTATTCTAAGTATGGCCTTAACAAGGCCTTATATAGTGGTATTAACACTTCACGTGATCTTGACTATATGATAGATAGATAGATAGATAGATAGATAGATAGATAGATAGATAGATAGATAGATAGGATTAGATAGATAGATTAGATAGATAGATAGATAGATAGATAGATGGATGGATGGATGGATGGATGGATGGATGGATGGATGGGCGGGCGGGCGGGCAGGCAGGCAGATAGATGGGTAGATAGGATTAGATAGATAGATTAGATAGATAGATAGATAGATAGATAGATAGATAGATAGATAGATAGATAGGATTAGATAGATAGATAGATAGATAGATAGATAGATAGATAGATAGATAGATAGATAGATAGATAGATAGATAAATAGGTAGGTAGGTAGGTAGGTAGATAGATAGATAGATAGATAGATAGATAGATAGATAGATAGATAGATAGATAGATAGATAAATAAGATTAGATAGATAGATAGATAGATAGATAGATAGATAGGTAGATAGATAGATAGATAGATAGATAGATAGATAGATAGATAGATAGGATTGATAGATAATTATGAGAGACAGATTGACAGTTATGATGATAATAGACAATAGATGGATGGATGGATGGATGGATGGATGGATGGATGGATGGATGGATGGATGGATGGATGGATGGAGACACATACATATAGAAAAATGGATAATAGATATAATGAATATTGGTTGTCATACACAGAGCTCATGTTTAATACATAGCAGGAATTCTTCCATAAGAATGTCTTACACCACAATCAATCTACTTATCTGAGTGCTTGTGCCTTGGGAAATATAAGCTCGCAAATGTTTTGCACTGTTTGCTGAGAAATGATTTAATGTATTTGGACTGCTGGTTGAACTTTGAATAGTAGCAGTTAGCAAACAGTCCATCTTGATCAGACAGCAAATAAAAAAAATGAGAAACTGTACTGCTATATCTCCAGGCTCCTAAGAGGTCAGTAAGGGGCGTACATAAGCGCACCAGAGTGCCTTCCATCCCCTGTCCTATAGTCTCTCCTATATCTCCTATATCTTCTCTCCTATATCCTCTATAACCTTCATTGTGTATTATTGTGTATTGAACAAAATAAATAAATAAGTAAGTAAGTAAGTAAGTAAATGAGTAAATGAGTAAATGAGTAAATACGTAAATACGTAAATAAGTAAATAAATAAATAAATAAACAAACAAACAAACAAACAAATAAATAAATAAATAAATAAATAAATAAACAAATAAGGCAGGCGGTGTTGCTGTTATTACCGCAACTGGTGTGCTGTGCATGCAGCTGCTATTGTCTTGCATGCTTGAATGCGCGTCTCAGCATGTTTTTGCTTCTGCACATGTGCAGGAAACAAACTCTCGTGAGAGGATGCACGCATGTATGAGATTTCAGTGATTTATTTTTTTTTGCTTTCGTGCATGTGCAGAAGCAAAAAATAGCTTTGAATGTTTGCTAAGCAGCCATTCATAAGTCCAGGACTATCTACGGTGTCTAGAAATCAAATACCACTTGCTGAGGATTTCTGAGAATTGAAAGTCCATGAGTCTTAAAATCGCCAACTTTGGAGACCTCCTGCTTTAGACCACATCTCTCCATCTCTACATTCAGGGAAGGGCTGCAAAAATTTTTAATACCACACTGTGGGTGTGGCTTATTTTGTGGGTGTGACTTGCTGGCCATGTGACCAGGTGGGGGTGGCTTGACGATCATGTGACTAGGGGGTGGCTGAAAGGTCAAGAGACTGGCTTAAAGGTGGCCAACTTGACGTCACTCATGTCAAGGGTTAGGGTGCCTGGCCTCTCCTCGCCTCAAAGAGATACAATTTCCCTATCTATTTAGTATGACTGAACATCCAAAATATACTATTTAATTCTGTGTATATAGGCCATGTGTGTACATGCATATTACATGCAGGCACACAAAAGTATACATGATCAATTGTATAAACTGTATGTGTATGTACACACACACATGCACAGCTCTTCTAAAATTATACACATTCAAACAATGTCAGGGGAAGAGCCTTCTCTGTGGTGGCCCCGATCCTCTGGAACCAGCTCCCCCCAGAGATCAGAATTGCCCCCACCCTCCTCACCTTTCGTAAGCTCCTTAAAACCCACCTCTGCCGTCAGACATGGGGGAATTGAGATATTCCTTTCCCCCCAGGCCTATACAATTTATGCATGGTATGTTTGTGTGTATGTTTGGCTTTTAGTAAGGTTTTTTTAGTTATTTTAAATATTATAAATATTAGATTTGTCATATGCTGTTTTATTATTGTTGTTAGCCGCCCCGAGTCCACGGAGAGGGGCGGCATACAAATCAAATAAATAAGTAAGTAAGTAAGTAAGTAAGTAAGTAAGTAAGTAAGTAAGTAAGTAAGTAAGTAAGTAAGTAAGTAAGTAAGTAAAGTAAGTAACTAAATGCATACATAAATAGATAGATAGATAGATAGATAGATAGATAGATAGATAGATAGATAGATAGATAGATAGATAGATAGATAGATAAATAAATAAATCTGTCATAGGAAAAAGTTACTCAGAGCCCAGAAGGGGGAAAAAAAATCATTTTTTTTCCTACCGGTTCTGCGTACCTGGCCGTACCCATAGGACCCATTCACTGACTACATTGCACTCCATGCTCTACTTCAGTGATGGCGAACCTTTTTTTGTTCACGTGCCAAAAGGGGATGGGTGGGTGTGCTAGCCCCTTCCCTCCCCCCACGCATGCGCACCCCCTGTACTGCCCCCCCCACCCACATACATGCGCACAGCCCTTACTGAAGCCTGGTACATGAAAAAAAATACCCAAAACGGGAAACAGGAAGTTTTGGGAGACGCACTTCCGGTTTGCCCCTTGTGCTGTCTTTTGCACAATGTAGAAATGGACAAATTGAATCAAGAGCTCAAAAATAAAGATGAATCAAGTTATTATGAAATCTAGGAAAATTTTTATACTTGGCTGAATAGCAGAAGAGATAATAGCTGTAAGTAAAAATGCTACGTTCCTAGAATTAATTTTATTCATAAAACGATGACACATAGTAATAATCTGACCTTGGTTTTACTAAACTATAGAACAACCATATAATAACCACTGATGCTTCAAGCCGTATAAGTACATAAAGAATGAACTGTTTAGGTAACAGTTTGAGTCAGAGGGGGGAGGGGTTATGTTGTGTTGTTTGTCTTATAAGACGTAAGTACAACACTCAAACAGACAAATAAGTATGCTGTAAAAGGATGGATCATGTACTGTCTTATTTTAATGTTTATACAATAAAAATGTATTTTAAAAGAAAAAAGAAAAGAAAATAATACCCCAAACGGTAAACCGGAAGTTTGGGGAAACACACTTCCTGTTTGCCCATTGTGTTGTTTTTTCCACTCTGGGGCTTCAGGAAGCTTCCCTGAACCCACCGGAGTGCAAAAAACAGCACAAAGGGCAAACCGGAAGTGCAGTTTTCCAAACTTCCGGTTTGTCTGTTGGGTGATATTTTTGCCTCCGAGGCTTCAGGGAAGCTTCCCTGAAGTGTCCAGAGGATGAAACATCCTTTCCCAAGGCTGCAAATCAGCTGACCAGCACACGCATGTTGGCTGGAGCTGACACCGGGCACCCAATTTGCACTGAAAGATGTTGAAATAAAATGCAAGGCGTCCTGCATAAGCCATGCCCACAGTGTGGTAGTAAAAAATTTGGTAGCCCTTCAGTGTGGAGCAACCACAACTTCTGGAGGCGAGCCGTTCCACTGGTGAATTGTCTTCCCTGTCAACAAATTTCTCCTTAATTCTAGGCTTCATTTCTTTCTGATCCATTTCCATCCATTATGATCCATTTCCATCCATTACAACAACACAAGAGCACACAACAGATTTAAACTTAATATTAACCGCTCCAAACTTGACTGTAAAAAATACTACTTCAGTAACCAAGTTGTTGAAGCGTGGAACTCATTACCGGACTCCATAGTGTCATCCCCAACCCCCCAACCCTTTACCCTTAGATTATCTACGGTTAACCTATCCAGATTCCTAAGAGGTCAGTAAGGGGCGAGTAGAAGTGCACTAAAGTGCCTTCCGTCCCCTGTCCTATTGCTCTCCTATATCTCCTATACCTTTCTTCTATTCCTATATCTCTTCTTCTATTCTTTCATTGATATGTTCTATTACTATATCTTCTTTTCTATTATTTCTGAAATATATTTTACTATGAGTATCTCCTCTATATCCTTCATCATGTATTTTACTATGTGTATATAGATATATACCCACTAAAACCCTCATTGTGTATTGGACAAAATAAATAAATATATAAATAAATAAAATAAATTATTTCTTGTCCTGACCTCAGGGGCCTTAGAGATTAGGCTGAGCCGCCTCTTCTCTGTGATGCTAGCCTTGGAGGTCCTCAATAAAACATAAAACTTAGCAGGAAAGACTTAATGAACTCAACCTGTATAGTCTGGAGTACAGAAGGGAAAGTGGGGACATGATCAAAACATATAAATGTGTTAAAGGGTTAAATAAGGTCCAGGAGGGAAGTGTGTTTTAATAGGAAAGTGAACACAAGAACAAGGGGGCACAATCTGAGGTTAGTTGGGGGAAAGATTAGAAGTAACATGAGAAAATATGATTTGACTGAAAGAGTAGTAGATGCTTGGAACAAACTTCCAGCAGATGTGGTTGGTAAATCCACAGTCACTGAATTTAAACATGCCTGGGATAAACATCTATCCATCCTAAGATAAAAATTAACCTGATCCTACGTAGCTTCTGCTCTGGCAATCTCACACTACTCACAAGAGCCTACAAAACTTTTGCCAGACCCATCCTTGAATACAGTTCATCTGTCTGGAACCCATACCACATCTCGGACATCAACACCCTTGAAAATGTCCAAAGATACTTCACCAGAAGAGCCCTTCACTCCTCCACTCGAAACAGAATACCTTACGAAAGCAGACTATCAATCCTTGGTCTTGAAAGCTTAGAACTATGACGCCTAAAACACGACCTAAGTATTGCCCACAAGATCATATGCTGCAACGTTCTACCTGTCAATGACCACTTCAGCTTCAATCGCAACAACACAAGAGCACGCAACAGATTCAAACTTAATATTAACCGCTCCAAACTTGCCTGTAAAAAATATGACTTCAGCAACCGAGTTATCGAAGCATGGAACTCATTACCGGATTCAGTAGTGTCAACCCCTAACCCCCAACATTTTTCCCTTAGACTCTCCACGATTGACCTCTCCAGGTTCCTTAGAGGTCAGTAAGGGGCGTGCATAAGTGCACCAGTGTGCCTTCCGTCCCCTGTCCAACTGTCTCTCCTTATCTCATTTATCTTTTCTTCCTTTCAAATTTATTCACCTATATTTTTATATCTTTTCTTCTATTCTTTTCTTTATTTATATTATTACATATCTATTCTCTTCAATGTGTATTATGTATTAGACTAACTAACTAACTAACTAACTAACTAACTAACTAAACAAACAAACAAACAAACAAACAAATAAATACAGGGAATGGTATAAGGGCAGACTAGATGGACCATGAGGTCTTTTTCTGCCGTCAATATTCTACGTTTCTATAAATACGGTGGCAAACAAAGAACCTTCACCCTCACGGTAATCTATGAATGTGCTAGGAACGGAGCAACCTTTCATCTTCTCCAATCAATCATTGGCATAATGGCAAAACATTCTATTGTCATCCTGACACACACAGCCATCACACAATTGCCGGAAGGACTAGAAACTGTCAGGGACAAACCAGGTGGCTTCCAGATGTGCTCCATCTGCACAACTACAGTATCCCTAAGTGGAGTACATCTGGAAAGAAAACAAGTGGAGAGAAGGCTGCAGGCCAAGCCCCAGGGTGGGGTCGCGGGGGGGATAATCAAAACTTTAGCCAGGAACTCCCTGGAATCGGGCCAAATGCTTATGATCTCACTCAGAAAATTGGGAGTGGTGGAAAGGAGAAACGTTCAGACCCAAGAATTTGAGCCAATTGTTTAGAATGATCGAATAACCAGAGTCGGAAGGGGAACTTATTTTATTTATTTATTTATTTTATTTATTAGATTTGTATGCCGCCCCTCTCCGAAGACTCGGGGCGGCTCACAACTGTAATAAAAAACAGTATAATAATGGAACAAATCTAATAATAAAAGTTACATAAAAAAACCCCAACAATTAAAAGCCATACAACACATACATACCAAACATAAAATATAAGAAAACCTGGGGGAGATGTCTCAGTTCCCCCATGCCTGGCGATATAGGTGGGTCTTGAGTAACTTGCGAAAGACATGGAGGGTGGGGGCCGTTCTAATCTCTGGGGGGAGTTGATTCCAGAGGGTCGGGGCCACCACAGAGAACGCTCTTCCCCTGGGGTCCGCCAAACGACATTGTTTGGTTGATGGGACTCGGAGAAGGCCAACTCTGTGGGACCTTATCGGCCGCTGGGATTCGTGCGGTAGGAGGCAGTTCCAGAGGTATTCTGGTCCAATGCCATGAAGGGCTTTAAAGGTCATTACCAACACTTTGAATTGTGACCGGAAACCGATCGGCAGCCAGTGTAGGCCACGGAGTGTTGTAGAAACATGGGCAAATCTAGGAAGCCCCATGATAGCTCTCGCGGCCGCATTCTGCATGATCTGAAGTTTCCAAACACTTTTCAAAGGTAGCCCCATGAAGAGAGCGTTGCAGTAATCGAACCTTGAGGTGACAAGGGCATGAGCGACTGTGAGCAATGACTCCCTGTCCAAATAGGGCCACAACTGATGCACCAGGCGAACCTGGGCAAACGCCCTCCTCGCCACAGCCGAAAAATTGTGTTCCAATGTTAGCTGTGGATTGAGGAGGATGCCCAAGTTGTGAACCCTCTCTGAGGGGGTCAATAATTCCCCCCGCCCAGGGTAATGGATGGACAGATGGGATTGTCCTTGGGAGGCAAAACCCACAGCCACTCCGTCTTGTCTGGACTGAATTTGAGCTTGTTGACACCCATCCAGACCCCAACAGCCTCCAGGCACCGGCACATCACTTCCACTGCTTCATTGACTGGACATGGGGTGGAGGTCTTGTAGTCCAACCCCCTGTTCAGGCAGGGTTTCCTCTATCATTGAAGACAATCTCTTCTTAAATATCTCCAGTGGGACATGATCAAAACATTTACATATGTTAAAGGGTTAAATAAGGTTCAGGAGGGAAGTATTTTTAATAGGAAAGTGAAGACAAGAATAAGGGGACACAATCTGAGGTTAGTTGGGGGAAAGATCAGAAGCAAGGTGAGAAAATATTATTTTACCAAAAGAGTCGTAGTTGCTTGGAACAAACTTCCAGCAGACATGGTTGGTAAATCCACAGTCACTGAATTTAAACATTCCTGGGATGAACATATGTGTGTATGTTTGCTTTTAATAATGGAGTTTTTAGTGTTTTTTAAATTATTAGATTTGTTTTTACATTGTCTTTATTATTGCTGTGAGCCGCCCCGAGTCTACGGAGAGGGGCGACATACAAATCTAATAAATAAATAAATAAATAAATAAGTAAATAAACAAACAAACAAACAAACAAACAAACATATATCCATCCTAAGATAAAATACAGGAAATAGTATATGGGCAGACTAAGGTCTTTTTCTGCCGTCAATCTTCTATGTTTTTATGTGTTGGACCACCCATAACGTCTGGAGTCAAGTCTTTCCACTCATTGACCGTTCAAATTATCAGGAAGTTTCACCTTAGTTCTGTTCTGTATGGGTCCCTCCAGAAGCAAACACCAACCCAAAAGAGAAGCCAGGCACACTGGTAAAAAGCAAAGGCAGTTTATATAATTCAAAGCAAACACAGGTAACAGAAAATGTCCTTACAAACAGGAACACGCTGGAACGTCAAAGATGTTTCACGAAGGCCATGAAGTAAAACAGGATTCTTGCTGTCAAAAACAGCGCTGGAGATAACAAACATACGCCTCCCCCAAGTCTTCCAGACTTCTAGGCCACAAGCCAAGATCCGAGACGCCGAGAAGCAAAGCAGGATCACAGAACTTCCAGTTGATAACGCTCCACATGGCTTCAAGGGCTGGCCTGCCTTTTAAACCCTGCTGAGGAGAACCACACCCAAACCCAGCTGTTGCCAATTCAGTGATGCCAATACCTTTCTAATTGGTCCCGTCTCTGAGCTGCACGTCGCTGTCTCATGTCAATTATAGCCTGTGCTTCCTCATCCAATGAGTCCAGGCTAGTGGCTGGGGAGAGCCCCCCCCCCCGGGGCTCTCAGGCTGCTCTCCCTCATCCTCTTCCTGACTTTCCTCTCCCCCGTCTGCCTGTTCCTCCCCCTCCTGTTCACTGTCCTCCTCCTCCGGGCATGGATCCAGCAGAGACACAGCCGGTCCCTGAGGAGCCTCAGGCTGAATCACAACAAGTTCTAGGTATGTTTGTTTGTTTATTCTCATTTGAAAGGCCGGCTGCTCTCAGCAGCAGGCCGGGATTTGCGTCGGGGCCAGATGAACACGGCACCTGACATTTGGCTCCAAGGGGCAGCGCTGCAGCGCGAGATCATCCGTTGGCCCCTGCGCGTCGCGGCAGGGGCAGAGGAGACGAGGGAGCCCTATTTAAGGGCCAACACGCTGCCCAGGCCCTCCTTTCCACCTTTCACCACCCCAAAAGAAGGACACCCGCATGCCCTCCTCTAAATCCAGGGTGTCTGTTGGCCCCTGCACTTCGCTGCTATCGCAAAACTGCTATCATGTCTCCCCTGGTCCTTCTTTTCATCAAATTAGACCTACCCAGTTCCTGCAACCGTTCTTCATATGTTTTAGCCTCCAGTCCCCTAATCATCTTTGTTGCTCTTCTCTGCACTCTCTCTGCATAGTTTTTGGGGTGTCTTTTTTTCTCATTAAGACAAAGGGAGGGACCAGGTTTCTACACCGATGGCAGCTGCAGGAAGAGAAGCAGACTCATGTTTCAAAATGATTTGTCTGCCCTCAATACCCATAAGCATTCTTTTCTTTTTCCATTTTTTTTGAAGGAAAAGCATTCCCAAAGTCCTTTGTCTAGTATCTTGGATACCAAGGATCTCTCACGCTTGTCAAACCCCTGCTACAACAATTACTGGGGGGGTTGGGAAAGTGGGGGTGGAAACACCCACCTCAGAGCACTAAATCAAATGATGAAGTTAAAGCTGTTAGGGGACAAAGAGCAACTCTAACACGAAACAATGCCATGGCCCTTTCTTTCTTTCTTTTGTTCTTTCTTTCTTTCTTTCTTTCTCTCTCTCTCTCTCTCTCTCGCTCGCTTTCTCTCTCTTTGCTTTCTCTCTTTCTTTCTTTCTTTCTTTCTTTCCTTTTTTCTTTCTTTTTATTTCCTTTCTCTCACTCTCTCTTTACTTTTTTTCTTTCTTTCTTTCTTTTGTTTGTTCTTTCTTTCTTTCCTTCTTTCTTTCTCTCTCTCTTTCTTTCTTTCTCTCTCTTGCTTTCTTTCCTTTTTTCTTTCTTTCCTCTCCCTTTCTTTTTTTCTCTCTCTCTCTTTCTTTCTTTCTTTCCTTCTTTTTCTCTTTCCTTTTCTTTCCTCCTCTTTCTTGTTTTCCCTTTCTTTCTTTTCCTTTCTTTTCCCCTTTCTTTCTTTCCCCTCCATTTCTTTCTTTTCTTTCTTTCTCTCTCTCTTTCTTTCTTTCCTTCTTTCTCTCTTTCTTTCTTTCCTTTTCTTTCTTTCTTTCATTCTTTTGTTTTCCCTTTCCCTCATTTCCTTTCTTGCTTTTCTTTTCCCCCTTTTCCCTTCCTTTTCCTTCCTTCCTTCCTCCCTCCCTCCTTTTCTCTCTTCTTCCTTCCTTCCTTCCTTCCTTTGAATCAAGCCTCCCATTTTGTACAATGGGAAATGTAGAGGTTTCGTTCATTCTTCTGGATTGAATGGCTATTGGTCAAAATAGTTCATTTCTTTAATAAAATGCATTTGAATCGACACCGGACATCAAGCCAAGATCGGATTGGTTTGATTTTGACAGGGATCCACCCAGTCACTGTGGATTTTGGAGAGCTTTGTTTTTTAAAAGGCTTAGTTAGTATGTTTATTTACATAAACTCAGCCCATTGTAGCTTATTCAGCGAAACAGACAAAATATGGATTAGGACAATATTTGTAGCCACGTTTTCTTCTTCACAACTTTGTATAGTTTACAATTCCTTCAAATTTTATATGCAGATGAAAATTCACTTGCATCCTTTTGAATTAAAAGGCTCCAGTTTGAAGTTACAGGTAATCCTCAACTTACAATAGCATTTAGATGTACAGTGGTACCTCTGCTTACGAACTTAATTAGTTCCGTGACCAGGTACTTAAGTAGGAAGTACTTGTAGGAAGGAGCAATTTTTCCCACAGGAATCAATGTAAAAGCAAATAATGGGTGCGATTGGGGAAACCACAGGGAGGGTGGAGGCCTTATTTCCTCCCAGAAGATTCCTAGAGAGGCCCCACAGAGGCTTCTCCACAACTTTTCTGGCCCTGTTTCCTCCCAGGAGATTCCTAAAGAGGCCCCACGGAGGCTTCTCCCTGCCTTTTCTGGCCCTGTTTCCTCCCAGGAGATTCCTAGAGAGGCCCCACGGAGGCTTCTACCTGCCTTTTCCATTTACAGTTTCGGAGGCTCGTGTTTACCCATCTAGATCAAGGAAAATCCATTGATGCAATTTATATTGACTTTTGCAAAGCCTTCCATTCAGTGGTCCACAACAAACTACTCCTAAAACTCAAATCCTATGGCATCTCAGGATTCCTCCACAGCTGGATTACTGCATTCCTGTCAAACAGGCAACAAGTTGTCAAAATTGGAAGTGCCATTTCCACCCCCGTCCCTGTCAAAAGTGGCGTTCCCCAAGGCAGCGTACTAGGACCTACTCTATTCATTCTCTACATCAACGACCTCTGTGATCATATCACAAGCAACTGTGTTCTTTTCGCCGACGATTTAAAACTTTTCAACACCACAGACAACACATCTACTCTCCAAAAAGACCTCGACTTTGTCTCAGATTGGTCTAACACCTGACAACTTCAAATATCAACCAGCAAATGCTCTACCCTCCACATCGGCAAAAAGAATCCGAACCTCATATATAAACTTAATAAACAAAATCTCACAGCCAACCCCCACTCAGTAAATAACCTTGGAATACTAATATCAAATGACCTAAGTGCTAAAGCCCACTGCAACAATATCACCAAAAAGGCTTCTAGAGTTGTTAACCTGATCCTACGCAGCTTCTGCTCTGGCAATCTCACACTACTCACCAGAGCCTACCAAACATTTGCCAGACCCATCCTTGAATACAGCTCATCTGTCTGGAACCCATACCTTATCTCGGACATCAACACCCTAGAAAATGTCCAAAGATACTTCACCAGAAGAGCCGTTCACTCCTCCACTCGAAACAAAATACCCTACGAAACTAGACTCACTATCCTGGGTCTAGAAAGCTTAGAACTATGACGCCTAAAACACGATCTAATTATTGCCCACAAGATCATATGCTGCAATGTTCTACCTGTCGATGAATACTTCAGCTTCAATCGCAAAAAAACCAGAGAGCACACAACAGATTCAAACTTAATATTAACAGTTCCAAACTTGGCTATAAAAAATATGACTTCAGCAATCGAGTTGTTGAAGCGTGGAACTCATTACCTGACTCTGTAGTGTCAACCCCTAGCCCCCAACATTTTTCCCTTAGACTATCCATGATTGACCTCTCCAGGTTCCTAAGAGGTCAGTAAGGGGTGTACATAAGTGCACCAGTGCGCCTTCCGTCCCCTGTCCTATAGTCTCTCCTTTATCTTTTCTTCCTTTCATATATCTTCTCCTCTATTTTTATATCTTTTCTTCTATCCTTTTCTTTATATATACAGTGATCCCCCGCTCTTTGCGAGGGTTCCGTTCCAGGACCCCCCGCAACGAGCGGGTTTTCGCGAAGTAGCGCTGCGGAAGTAAAAACACCCTCTGCGCATGTGCAGAGGGTGTTTTTACTTCCGCAGCGCTAGCGAGGAGCCTAAGATTGGGGGCGGCGCGGGTGTTTTAAAACATCCCCGCCGACATGAGGGGCTCGCTAGCACACCCCCAAACCCGGGTTGGGGGTTCGGGGGTGTACTAGCGAGCCTCCCATGTCGGCGGGGATGTTTTAAAACACCCGCGCGACTTTCCAATGAGTCCCGAAGACAAACGCGTTGTCTTCGGGACTCATTGGAAAGTCGCACGGGTGTTTTAAAACATCCCCGCCGACATGGGAGGCTCGCTAGCACACCCCCGAGCCCCCAACCCGGGTTTGGGGGGTGCTAGGAAGCTCCCATTGTTGGCGGAGACCTTTTAAAACACTCGCGCGGCTTCCAAACCGAGTCCTGGAAGCCGCGCGAGTGTTTTAAAAGGTCTCCGCCAACAATGGGAGCTTCCTACCACCCCCCAAACCCGGGTTGGGGGCTCGGGGGGGGGGTGCTAGGAAGCTCCCATTGTTGGCGGAGACCTTTTAAAACACTCGCGCGGCTTCCAAACCGAGTCCTGGAAGCCGCGCGAGTGTTTTAAAAGGTCTCCGCCAACAATGGGAGCTTCCTACCACCCCCCAAACCCGGGTTGGGGGCTCGGGGGGGTGCTAGGAAGCTCCCATTGTTGGCGGAGACCTTTTAAAACACTCGCGCGGCTTCCAAACCGAGTCCTGGAAGCCGCGCGAGTGTTTTAAAAGGTCTCCGCCAACAATGGGAGCTTCCTACCACCCCCCAAACCCGGGTTGGGGGCTCGGGGGGGGTGCTAGGAAGCTCCCATTGTTGGCGGAGACCTTTTAAAACACTTGCGCGGCTTCCAAACCGAGTCCTGGAAGCCGCGCGAGTGTTTTAAAAGGTCTCCGCCAACAATGGGAGCTTCCTACCACCCCCCAAACCCGGGTTGGGGGTCCGGGGGGCGCTGTCTCTCGGCGCTTTCGTGCTGAGTCCGGGAGCGAACTCGCTCCCCGACTCAGCTGGAAAGCGCCGAGAGACAGCGTGGACAGGCCCGTTCCTTGGCGCTGTCTCTCGGGGCTTTCCAGCTGAGTCGGGGAGCGAGTTCGCTCCCGGACTCAGCACGAAAGCCCCGAGTGACAGCGCCAAGGAACGGGCCTGTCCACGCTGTCTCTCGGGGCTTTCGTGCTGAGTCGGGGAGCGAGTTCGCTCCCGGACTCAGCACGAAAGCCCCGAGAGACAGCGCCAAGGAACGGGCCTGTCCACGCTGTCTCTCGGGGCTTTCGTGCTGAGTCGGGGAGCGAGTTCGCTCCCGGACTCAGCACGAAAGCCCCGAGAGACAGCGCCAAGGAACGGGCCTGTCCACGCTGTCTCTCGGGGCTTTCGTGCTGAGTCGGGGAGCGAGTTCGCTCCCGGACTCAGCACGAAAGCCCCGAGTGACAGCGCCAAGGAACGGGCCTGTCCACGCTGTCTCTCGGCGCTTTCCAGCTGAGTCGGGGAGCGAGTTCGCTCCCGGACTCAGCTGGAAAGCGCCGAGAGACAGCGTGGACAGGCCCGTGCGGCGAGAATGAACGGCGTGGGCGGGCGAAGGGCGGGCGGCAGCGAGGAGTTTGCGTGGGCGGTGGGGAAACTCCTCGCTGACGCCAGCAAGAGGGGGAAGACCCAGGGAAGCCGCTGCCATCTACGCATGCGTGCCCGGCACGCATGCGTAGATGGTATTTTTGACTTCCGGGTTGAAAAATAGCGAAGTACCCTATTCGCAATGGTTGGGGACGCAATAAACGGGGGATCACTGTATTACTACTTCTCTATTCTCTTCAATGGGTATTGTGTATTGGACAAAATAAATAAATGAAAAATGAAAAATAAAAATAAAATTCCAAGTGTGGTTGTACCAAAGTACTGTAGAGAGGAATAATTAACTGCAAGCAATTGGAACTGTGGCAAGAAAGGTTATGAAATGGGGTGAAAAACAAATGTCTCACTTAGAAACATAAATTTTGGGCTCTAGTGTGATTGTACATTAAGGACAACTTTGTATACCGGCCATTTCTAGAACCACAAATCTATCTAATGAGCAAAACCCAAAATCAAACTTTTATATTTTTTCTCACCTCATTCCCACCCCCACCCCCACTTTTTTGGTTGAGAGTTTCCCTAAAACCTCAGGGGTCTCCAACATTGGCAATTTTAAGACTTGTGGACTTCAACTCATCTGGCTGAGGAATTCTGGGAGTTGAAGTCCACAAGTCTTAAAATCGCCGAGGTTGGAGAACAGCAGGATGGAGAGCAGACGTTGCCCTTTTAAAAAGGGAAAGATCCTGATTCCCACCAGAAATGGACAGAGACAAGAGACCCTCTGGCCACCAACTACAATTGAAAAACAGCCAAATCTTTGTTTCTCCCAGATCCCCAAGTAGGAAGAACGCCTAAAGGGAGAGAGAGAGAGAAAAATTCTTTCCAGAAATCTGCTGTTCCAGACCATCTATAAACAAGTATCCACTGCTCTGAATTTCCAGTCTCTAATGTTATGTGTGCCTTTCTCTCTCTCTCTCTCTCTCTCTCTCTCTCTCTCTCTCTCTCTGTGTGTGTGTGTGTGTGTTTTTGTGTGTGTGTGTGTGTGTGTGTGTGTGTGTGCGCGCGCGTGTGTTTAAGTTGTTTGTTTCTAGCTGGCCAAGATCCCAGGCATTTAGCCAAGCGCATGTTGTACAATCTAGCAGCATTTAAAAAAAAAAAAATTAACACACTCAGTGGAGTTTTATACATTGCTCAGGATAAATTATGACCCTTGGCAAAATCCCATTTTAGCTCTTCTCCGGGAATGCAAACGAAAGTCCAACAGTTCGCAGGGCATTGACAGAAAAAAGGACCGCCCTGTTTGAAAACACAAAACCCCAAAGATTTTTTTTTTAAAAGTCCAATACAGCTGAATAACTAAGCCTTTTCCAAGACAAAAGGGGGACAGATTTGAATTGCTAGCCCCTCCTTGAGCTTGGGGTTGAGAGGGTGGGGGGGAAGAGAGAGAGAAAAAGAGAAAGAGCAAAAGAGAAAAGAAAGACACAGAAAGGAGAAATAAACACAAAAAGAGAGAGAGAGAGAAAAGAGAAAAGAGAAGAGAGAAGAGAGAGAGATAGCACAAAAGAGAAAGAGCAAAAGAGAAAGAGGGAAAGACACAGAAGGGAGAAATAAACACAGAAAGAGACAGAGAAAAAAAGAGAAGACACAGAAGAGAGAAAGAGAGAGAGAGAAAGAGCAAAAGAGAGAAGGAAACACCAGAAAGAGAGAGAGAGAGAGAAGGGAGGCAGAAGAGGGAGAAAGAGAAAGGGAGAAGAGGAGAGAGGGGAAAGAGAAGAGAGAGGGGGGGAAAAGATAGGAAAAGGAGAAAGAAACAGAGAGAGTGAGAGAGAGAAAGGAGAGAGAGAAAGCAAGAGAAGAGAGGAAGGGAGAGAGAGAGAGAGAGAGAGAAAGAAAGAAAGAAAGAAAGAAAGAAAGAAAGAAAGCACTTCCAAAATATCCCCATATATGTAATCACAATAAGATAGGTAGAAAAAAAAAAGTAAGCAGTTATTTGGTTGGCTCTATGTACTATTTGCAAAAAAAAAGAAAAAGTAGGGAGGTTGGAAATAAATTTGGCAACTTCGAGTCCTTTGTTTGGCTGTGTGCATTTTCTTGCTTTAGCTTTCTTCGAGGGCAGGGTATTAATTTGCCCGCCCTCTATTCATTTGCCTTCCTTCTAATTTGCACCAGAAGCACAAAGCTTTTTCCCTAAACAATGGAGAGTCCAAAATTATCCTCCTTGAGAGTTACTGGAGGCGAATGCGAAATGAGCCCTAAATTAAAAAAAAGGTGGCTGGAATATTTTGGCAATGACCCAGAATCTAGGGAGAAGTTGACCCCTATTTGAAAGTTTCCAAAGGGTATTTATTACGCACTCTACTGGTAGGGTTGAGGTGGGATTCCCCACCTGCCCCCACCCTGCCCCATTAACCCAATGTTTTAAAAAAATGAATTAATGGAAAATGCAATGGCAATGGCAAAATTTCAGAACTGACCTTCGGCTGGCAGAGAGAACAATGATTGACCTGGGCTAAGTCCACATTGAATTATGTGGGAGACATAAACACACATTGCTTGTCTGCAAGCTATAATCCCACTTTTTCAAATCCATCTGGACAAGCTATGGATTGGCATCCATTGTTAAGGAATCTCTCCATGCCAACCTTACAAAATAAACTGAAAAAAAGATTGGTCATGTAGAGCAGTGTTTCCCAACCTTGGCAACTTGAAGATATTTGGACTTCAACTCCCAGAATTCCCCAGCCAGCGAATGCTGGCTGGAGAATTCTGGGAGTTGAAGTCCAAATATCTTCAAGTTGCCAAGGTTGGGAAACACTGATGTAAAGAACATGTTTTGAGATGACTATTTTGCTCATATTTATTCTATTCTATTCTATTCTATTCCTAATTCTATTCCTTATTCGTTCTATTCCTTATTCTATTCTTAATCCTATTCTATTCTATTCTACTCCTAATTCTATTCCTAATTCTATTCCTTATTTTATTCTATTCTATTTCTTATTCTATTTTTAATCCTATTCTATTCTATTCTGTTCTGTTCTGTTCTATTCTTCCATTCCATTCCATTCCATTCCTTTCCATTCCATTCCATTCTATTCTATTCTATTCTATTCCGCTGGCTGGGGAATTCTGGAAGTTGAAGTGTTTCCCAACCTTGGCAACTTGAAGATATTTGGAATGCTGGCTGGAGAATTCTGGGAGTTGAAGTCCAAATATCTTCAAGTTGCCAAGGTTGGGAAACACTGATGTAAAGAACATGTTTTGAGATGACTATTTTGCTCATATTTATTCTATTCTATTCTATTCCTAATTCTATTCCTTATTCGTTCTATTCCTTATTCTATTCTTAATCCTATTCTATTCTATTCTACTCCTAATTCTATTCCTAATTCTATTCCTTATTTTATTCTATTCTATTTCTTATTCTATTTTAATCCTATTCTATTCTATTCTGTTCTGTTCTATTCTTCCATTCCATTCCATTCCTTTCCTTTCCTTTCCATTCCATTCCATTCCATTCTATTCTATTTCTTATTCTATTCTATTCTATTCTTCCATTCCATTCTATTCTTCCATTCCATTCCATTCTATTCCATTCCATTCTATTTTATTCTAAACCCTATTCTTTGAAAGCCCTCAACAGACTATCCCACTTGAAACATTTCTTAACCACACAACTCTTTTCCAAGGCAAAGCTGTGCACCCCGAGTCTGGAACTCCCCCAGATTATTCCACAGTTCACTTCCACAGTGGTTTCCCAGGCCCCAAGGGAAAACACACAGCTGGTGTACAGTTCAATCAATTTGATTTCCATCTGTTTCCTCTAACTAAATTGGAACCCTAGCATAGTCTTTTTTTTAAAGATAATCCTCAAGGTTTTTTTTTTAGATCGCTTTTTGGATGCTCAAGCCAATTTGAATGAGTTCAGGGGGAGTTTGGTTTCAATCTGTCATTCACAGAATAGAGAGAAAAAGGTGGGACGCCCCATCCCAAAGTCTTAGGATCAATGAAACAAACCAACAAAAAATATGATTTAAGAAAAGAATAGAATAGAAACAGAAACTATAATAGAATAGAAAATATGGAATGGAACAGAACGGAACAGACAAGACCAGACCAGAACAGAACAGAACAGAATAGGAATTTTTCATTGGCCAACTGTGATTGGACACACAAAGAATTTGTTGCATATGCTCTCAGTGTACATAAAAGAAAAAGATACATATGTCAAGAATCATGTGTTACAACACTTAATGATTGTCATAGGGGTCAAACAAGCAATCAGGAAACAATCAATATTAATAAAAATCTTAGGATACAAGCAGCAAGTTACAGTCATACAGTCCTAAGTGGGAGGAAAAGGGTGATAGGAATGATGAGAAAAAACTAGTAGTAATAGTAGTGCAGACTTTAGTACCCAGAATGCGCGTTGAGGTTTTTCTCTAAGACTCCCCAAACTCAGCGGGGGCAGAAGAAATCCAAGCTGGGTTACCCTTTCAACGCAACGCTTCCGAAGGACGCACCAGCCGCATTCACACGAGGCGATTGAACTCAGGCTTAATATTAACCGTGATCAGTCGGCGGGGTGGGGGAGGAATTCAGGCGCGATGCGAACCCAGCTTTCCCACAGTAACTGAATGTAAACATGCCTGGGATAAACATAGATCCACCCTAAGATGAGATACAGGAAATAACATAAGGGCAGACTAGATGGACCAGGAGGTCTTTTTCTGCCGCCAATCTTCTGTGTTGCTATGTTACCCCGGGACGCTGCAACCGTCATAAATGCGAGTCGCTTGTCCCCACCAGACTCGTTTAAGGACCGACGGCCAATTCATTTGCACTCGAGGAAATCCCCCCGGGATGTCGCGCGAAACCTCCAAACCCACGAAAGAATCCCGGGCATCACTCGACGTGGGAGAAAGACTCGCCAATCGGAAAAAAAGACAGGCAAGCCCTCTCCGGGGCACTTTTGCAACGGAGGCGGCGGCGGCGGTAAGGGGTTCGAATCCCGAAGAGGATGGGAAGGGGCATGCATAAGTGCACCAGCCGCCCCGAGTCTTCGGAAAGGGGCGGCATACAAATCTAATAAACTATAACTATAGCTAACCAGCGTGCCTTCCGTCAGCTGTCCTAATGTTTCTTTTTATTGTTTACCAGTATCATATATATGGATATGATTATATCTTTACATACCCCCAATATGTACTTGACAAAACAAAAATAAATAAATAAGGAAATAAACAAACAAACAAACCAACAAACAACTATAACTAACTAACTAACCAAACAAACAAACAAACAAACAAACAAACAAACAAACAAACAAACAAACAAACAAACAAACAAACAAACAAACAAACAAACAAACAAACAAACAAACAAACAAACAAACAAACAAACAAACAAACAAACAAACAAACAAACAAACAAACAAACAAACAAACAAACAAACAAACAAACAAACAAACAAACAAACAAACAAACAAACAAACAAACAAACAAACAAACAAACAAACAAACAAACAAACAAATACATAAATAAATAAATAAATAAATAAATAAATAAATAAATAAACAAGCGTTGTTCCCCGCGCGCCTGCGGAACGCGCGGCCCCAGGAGCCTCCGAGAGTCCCTTCGACCGTCAGCAAAACTTACCAGCTGTAAAGTGCAGAGGAAGATCAAAGTGCAGCGCCCGGTGCAGCATCCCATCTTGGCTTTTTTTGTGTGTGTCCTCCCGCCCGCCTGGACTCGGGAGGGGACCGACCCCAAGCGCGGATTTCACCGAGCTGCGCCCGTGAGAGCCACCATCGCTCCGGCGGGGCTCCGGCGTCGGCTCGGCCGGGGGAAACGGCCGCAGCGAGGCTCTCTTGGCTGGCTAGGGAACCAGCCGAGGCTGCGCTCCGCTAAACAGCTGCCGGGGACGCTTTGGGGAGGGGAGGGCTCCGCTCGCAAACTCGGATGAAAGAGGGAGGGAGAGAAGGAGGGTTGGGTAGGTGGGCGAGGGTGGGCGAGCGCTTCTTAAAAGGGCGACGCCGGCTACGGGTGGGCCTCACCGCCGGAGAGAACAGATGAGCCAGAGTTGGAAGGGACCCTCGGAGATCATCTAGTCCCACGGGTCACCGACCTGCGCTGGGGGTCCTCGAGGAAAATTGTGGGAGAAATCTTGGCCCCCTGGGACAGACATATGGCCGAGAGCGATTGATCCAGTCCAGGATGAAGGGAAGGGAAGGAAAGGGAAGGAGCAGAGAGAAAGAGGCAGAGGAGAGGAAGAGAAGGAAAGAAGGAAAGGGAAAGGAAGGAGAGGAAGAGAAGAGGAAATGAAAGAGAAGGAAAAGAAAGGGAACAGAAAGGAAGGAGAGGAGAGGGAAAGGGAAAGAAAGGAAAGGAAAGGAAAAAGAGGAAGAGAAGAAGAGAGGTAAGAGAAGGAAAAGAAAGGAAAGGGAAAGGGAAAAGAGAGGAGAGGGAAAGTGAAGGGAAGGGAAGGAAAGAGGAAGAAAAGGAAAGGTAAAGGAAGGAGAGGAGAGGAAGAAGAGGAAGAGAAGAGAAAAGGAAAGATAAGGAAAAGAAAGGAAAGGGAACAGAAAGGAAGAAGAGGAGAGGAGAGGGAAAGGGAAAGGAGAGGAAAGGAAAGGTAAAGAAAGGAAAGGAAAAAGAGGAAGAGAAGAAGAGAGATAAGAAGGAAAAGAAAGGAAAGGGAATGGAAAGGAAGAAGAGGAAAGGAAAGATAAGGAAAAGAAAGGAAAGGAAGAGGAAGAAAAGAAGAAAGGAAAGATAAAGAAAGGAAAGATAAGGAAAAGAAAGGAAAGGAAGAAGAGGAAAGGAAGAGGAAGAAAGGAAAGATAAAGAAGGGAAAGAAAGGGAAAGGGAAGGGAAGGAAGAAGAGGAAAGGGAAGGGAAAGGATTGTGCATGCACAGAGGATAAAAGAACCCATCCAAGTGTCTAGGCGGAGCCTCCTGCTCCCTTCTTGACTGGCTCTTCAATGACTGACAATCAAGAGAGAACTGGGAGCATTTCACCCCTGGGTAGGGGTTATGTAGGGGTCATAGCTGGCTGGCAAAAGATGAATCTGGCCAAACTGGTAGAAACCCGCCACTGTTCTGCCTTTTAAAATATCAGTGTGTGGATTTCTCCTTTGTTTTCAATCTGCATAGATAATCCGCTATTGGGGAGGGGTGAGGGGAGGGGGTTTCTCACAGGCATTTTGACAGCCATCCTGGGAAACTATGCTGCTGTCACTAGTTTCTGACTACCAAATAAACAGAGATTTGCTTTCTTGTGGACTGCCTTCATTTTATTTCCACCATCCTTCTCCCAGCTTGGAATCAGGACTGGATTTTTTCTTCCAATAGAATGCTATGTTTAAAATCCTTATAATAATAACAACAACAAAGTTGGAAGGTCTTCTAGTCCAACCC
The DNA here is from genome assembly GCF_031021105.1 of Erythrolamprus reginae. Classification (NCBI taxonomy): domain Eukaryota; kingdom Metazoa; phylum Chordata; class Lepidosauria; order Squamata; family Dipsadidae; genus Erythrolamprus; species Erythrolamprus reginae. The sequence continues at coordinate 9,656,384 of NC_091952.1, read as the reverse complement.
AAGGACAATTCCATCTGTCCGTCCATTACCCTGGGGGGGGGAATTATTGACCCCCTCGGAGAGGGTCCGCAACTTGGGTGTCCTCCTCGATCCACAGCTCACATTAGAGAACCATCTTTCAGCTGTGGCGGGGGGTGGGGGGTGGCGTTTGCCCAGGTTCACCTGGTGCACCAGTTGCGGCCCTATTTGGACCGGGACTCACTGCTCACAGTCACTCACGCCCTCATCACCTCGAGGTTCGACTACTGTAATGCTCTCTACATGGGGCTACCTTTGAAAAGTGTTCGGAAACTTCAGATCGTGCAGAATGCAGCTGCGAGAGCAGTCATGGGTTTACCTAGGTATGCCCATGTTTCGCCATCACTCTGCAGTCTGCATTGGTTGCCGATCAATTTCCGGTCGCAATTCAAAGTGTTGGTTATGACCTTTAAAGCCCTTCATGGCATTGGACCAGAATACCTCCGAGACCGCCTCCTGCTGCACGAATCCCAGCAACCGATTAGGTCCCACAGAGTGGGCCTTCTCCGGGTCCCGTCAACTAAACAATGTCGGTTGGCGGGCCGCAGGGGAAGATTATTTATTTATTTATTTATTTATTATTTGGATTTGTATGCCGCCCCTCTCCGAAGACTCGAGGCGGCTCACAACAAGTGAAAAACAATCCAATACAATCCAATTAATTAAAATATTATAAGTTTAAGAAAATCCCCTATACTAACATACACACATACAGGCATACCATATATAACTTCAACGTGCCCAGGGGGAGATGTTTAGTTTCCCCATGCCTGACGGCAAAGGTGGGTTTTGAGGAGTTTACGGAAGGCAGGAAGAGTAGGGGCAGTTCTGATCTCCGGGGGGAGTTGGTTCCAGAGGGCCGGTGCCGCCACAGAGAAGGCTCTCCCCCTGGGGCCCGCCAACCGGCATTGTTTAGTTGACGGGACCCGGAGGAGGCCCACTCTGTGGGACCGAATTGGTCGCTGGGATTCGTGCGGCAGAAGGCGGTCTCGGAGATATTCTGGTCCAGTGCCATGAAGGGCTTTAAAGGTCATAACCAACACTTTGAATTGTGACCGGAAACTGATCGGCAGCCAATGCAGACTGCGGAGTGATGGTGAAACATGGGCATACCTGGGTAAGCCCATGACTGCTCTCGCAGCTGCATTCTGCACGATCTGAAGTTTCCGAACACTTTTCAAAGGTAGCCCCATGTAGAGAGCATTACAGTAGTCGAACCTCGAGGTGATGAGGGCATGAGTGACTGTGAGTAATGAGTCCCGGTCCAGATAGGGCCGCAACTGGTGCACCAGGCGAACCTGGGCAAACGCCCCCCTCGCCACAGCTGAAAGGTGGTTCTCTAATGTGAGCTGTGGATCGAGGAGGACGCCCAAGTTGCGGACCCTCTCTGAGGGGGTCAATGATTCCCCCCCCAGGGCAATGGACGGACAGATGGGATTGTCCTTGGGAGGCAAAACCCACAGCCACTCCGTCTTATCCGGGTTGAGCTTGAGTCTGTTGACACCCATCCAGGCCCCAACAGCCTCCAGGCACCGGCACATCACTTCCACCGCTTCGTTGACTGGGCATGGGGTGGAGATGTAAAGCTGGGTATCATCGGCATATTGATGATACCTCACCCCATGTCCTTGGATGATCTCACCCAGCGGTTTCATGTAGATGTTAAATAGCAAGGGGGAGAGGACCGACCCCTGGGGTACTCCACAAGGGAGAGACCTCGGAGTCGACCTCTGACCCCCCACTAACACCGACTGCGACCGGCCAGAGAGGTAGGAGGAGAACCACTGAAGCACAGTGCCTCCCACCCCCAACCCCTCCAACCGGTGCAGAAGGATACCATGGTCGATGGTATCGAAAGCCGCTGAGAGATCGAGGAGCACCAGGACAGAGGATAAACCCCTGTCCCGGGCCCGCCAGAGATCATCCATCAGTCTTCTCTGTGGCAGCCCCGACCCTCTGGAACCAACTCCCCCCGGAGATTAGAACTGCCCCTATTCTCCCTGCCTTCCGTAAAGTTCTTAAAACACACCTTTGCCGTCAGGCATGGGGGAACTGAAACATCTCCCCCGGGCATGTACAATTTATGTATGGTATGTTTGTGTGTGTGCTTGTTAGTATATTGGGGTTCTTTTTTAAACTTTTTTAGATATTTAAATTTATTTGGATTTGTTACGATTTGTTTATGCCTTGTTGTGAGCCGCCCCGAGTCTGCGGAGAGGGGCGGCATACAAATCTTAATAATAAATAAATAATAAATAAATAAACCCTCTGCTTAGGCAGGAAACTTTACACTTCAGACAGATGGTTATCCAACATCTGCTTAAAATTTCCAGTGTTGGAGCATTCACAACTTCTGGAGGCAAGCTGTTCCACTGGTTAATTGTTCTGACTGTCAGGAAATTTCTCCTTAGTTCTAAGTTGCTTCTCTGCTAGATTAGTTTCCACCCATTGCTTCTTGTTCTATACCAGGTGCTTTGGAGAATAGGTTGATTCCTTCTTCTTTGCAGCAACCCCTGAGATACTGGAAGACGGCTATCATGTCTCCTTTGGTCCTTCTTTTCATTAAACCAGCCACGCCCAGTTCCTGCAACTGTTCTTCATATGTTTTATCCACTACAGTGTTCCCTTGATTTTCGCGGATTTGAACTTTGCGAATAGCCTATACCACGGGTTTTCAAAAAATATTAATTAAAAAATACTTTGTAGTTTTTTTCCTATACCGATGATGTCATATGTCATCGCCAAACTAATAATTTTTGCAAATAAATGACAAAAATAATAATTGTTTATAAATAATTATGTTTATAAATATCAGGATCACTAAGTGTCTTATTCAATAGTGAGTACCAGTAATAACGGTGAGTAAATGGTTGTTAAGGGAATGGGAAATGGTAATTTAGGGGTTTAAAGTGTTAAGGGATGACTTGTGATACTGTCTGTAGCCAAAAATGGTGTATTTACTTCCGCATTTCTACTTTGCGGAAATTCGACTTTCGTGGGCAGTCTCGGAACGCATCCCCTGCGGAAATCGAGGGAACACTGTAATCCCCTAATCATCTTTGTCGCTCTTCTCTGCACTTTTTCTAGAGTCTCAACATCCTTTTTTGGCATCGTGGCGACCAAAACTGAATGCCATATTCCAAGTGTGGCCTTACCAAAACCCATGGCCATTGTCCAAAGAAAGAAGCCACAAGAATTTTCTGTCCACAGGATCTAAACCGATGTTTCTCAGACTTTCTGTAATCATGGTATAGTAAGTAAATATTTAGGATGTGCAGGGATTGGCCAATTAAGCAAACAGTCTTTTCCAACATTTTTGTCCTTAAGAGGATTCACATTTTAGGGGAGGTACAATAATAAATGCGGTTGCGGTCCCATGTGCTTACCATCTATTTCTAAATTATATTTTGGCATTTACATATACAGAGTGTCCACAAAAATCCTGACCCAGTCTTAATGTTTAATAACTTCGCTTGCGTGTAAGATACACACAATTTGTGAAACGCAACAGAAAGGGGAAATTGTTTAGGAGTTGGCATATTTGTTTGGAGAAGGTTCATTCTTCACATATTCACCATGGTTTTTGGATACAAAGCACCCACAGTTGTCTAAACACCTTCTCCAATTGTCTCTGAACTATTGCACTGATCACATTTGTTGTGCTTAAATTTTGTTCATTAACCATTAAAAGAAAAATGGGCATGCATAAGTGCATCATTTTGCCTACTCTCCCAGTCTTACTGCCCTATTACCCTGTTTTATCTACTTTTTACTTAGGTTATGTTTACAAACTTCTTTCCTGTACATGTTTGACAAACAAACAAACAGACAGACAGACAGACAGACAAACAAACACACAAACAAACAAACAAACAAACAAACAAACAAACACTCTAATAAATCCTTTATCTTATACAAAATATATGCCCAGAATATTGACCAGTCTTTTTTTAAAAGAAACTTTCTAAGCATGAATTGAACAGATCTCAGCAATCCAAGATTGTTGAACCAGTATAACACCATATTTCTTTACAAAAATACTTTTCTTGGGTAGCCCTTACTGTGCAAATCCATAATTTTTATAGTTTGATGAATTTTGAATTTTATGTAGATTCAGATACACCTTCATATTTTTATCCATTTTTTCCTCTCCTCTTTTTCTTGTTATTTAAATAAATTGGAGAAATAATAGGTAAGCCATTTTTGCATATTGGTGTTTCTTTCAACTTTTTTCCCTAGTAGAATGAAGTTTGCAAATTAAATTTAAAGAAGGCTGGTATTTCTTCAAATGATTTCAGATCAATAACTTTTCAGCAGTCTCTGGATCAAAAAGACTTCCTTGTAGTAAAATTCAGAGCTATGCACACAAAAAAAATAGCTGGAGGGAGGGAGGGAAGATGGATGGAAGGAATAGAATGAGAGAAAGACAGAATGAAAGAGAGAGAGAAAGAAAAAAGTTCAAAATGAAGGACAAAGAGAAAGCTTGGAAGACAGGGAGAGAAAACAAAGGAAGGAAGGAAGGAAGGAAAGGAAGGAAGGAAGGAAGGAAGAAAGGAAGAAAGAGAAAGAAAGAAAGAAAGAAAGAAAGAAAGAAGATTTTTGGGAAGGGAGGGAGAGAGGAAGGAAGAGATGGAGGGAGAAAATTAAGGAAGAAGGGAAAGAATGGGAAAAAGAAAAAAGAGCAAAAGGGAGAAAAATGTGTAAAAGGAAGGACAAAGAGAAAGAGAGTGAAAGAGAGAGAGAAAGGAGGGAGGGAGAAAGGAGGGAAAAAATGGAAGGAAAGGAAGGAAAGAAGAGAAAGGAAAGAAGGGACAGAGGGAGGAATTATCATTTCTTTACGTTTTGTTCTCAAAATAAAATGTAAAAAATTGTTGACTGTTTACAGAAGCCGAACTGGAAAAACTTGTTTGCATTTTGCTCCAAAAATCCGACTTGCAGAGCTATGATCTCCTATTCAAGATCTTCAAAAATCTCACCCCAAAGGTAGATCTCTGCCATCTGCTCTTTTGTCTGGATGGATAATTCCCTGCAGATTCCAAAATAGCATGGAGAAATTATGTAGTAATTCCAATTCTCTCCCTCTCTCTCCTCTCTCTCTCTCTCTCTCTCACACAAAGAACCACCCATGCAATTGCTATCACCTGGCTGTGAATATTCACTGCATTACATGTGAAGCATCTTTTTCAAAAACTCTTTGATTGGCTGAGCCAAGAAAAAAAAATTAGCCCTAGAATAAGCAGGTTTCTGAGCAGGCTTTTTTCCCAACAGGGAATTAATGAATTGTATTGTACACACATACACACCCTTCATGAAGTCACTCAGTTTAACAAGGGGCTTTTAGGCTCTAGGCTGCACTCAGAGATTTGATAGCAACATTTGAGTCAATCCCCAGGAGAGACTAGGGTGGAAATTGGCAAACTCTGCTACAGACCACTTCTTTTCCAAATCATGCTTCATAAGAACCCTAAAATATGAAAATAATGGATGGCTTTAATCCGTCCTCAATTCTGCGATCCGAATGGTCAGTCCTACAGGAGATCAACCCTGACTGCTCTTGAGAAGGCCAGATACTGAAGACAAAACTCAAATACAGTGGTACCTCTACCTAAGAATGCCTCTACTTACGAACTTTTCTAGATAAGAACCGGGTGTTCAATATTTTTTTGCCTCTTCTCAAGAGTTATTTTCCACTTACAAACCCGAGCCTCCGAAACTGTAACCGGAAAAGGCAGGAAGAAGCCTCTGTGGGGCCTCTCTAGGAATCTCCTGGGAGGAAACAGTGCCAGAAAAGGTGGGGGAAGCCTCCATGGGGCCTCTCTAGGAATCTCCTGGGAGGAAAGAGAGCTGGAAAAGGCAAGGAGAAGCCTCCGTGGGGCCTCTCTAGGAATCTCCTGCGAGGAAACAGGAGCGGAAAATGCAGCAAGAAGCCTCCGTGGGGCCTCTCTAGGATTCTCCTGGGAGGAAACAGGGCCAGAAAAGGTGGGGGAAGCCTCCATGGGGCCTCTCTAGGAATCTCCTGGGAGGAAAGAGATCTGGAAAAGGCAGGAAGAAGCCTCCGTGGGGCTTCTCTAGGAATCTCCTGGGAGGAAACAGGGCCGGAATAGGCAGGGGAAGCCTCCGTGGAGCCTCTCTAGGAATCTCTGGGAGGAAACAGGGTCTCCACCCTCCCTGTGGTTTCCCCAATCGCATGCATTATTTGCTTTTACATTGAATCTTATGGGGAAAATTGCTTCTTCTTACAAACTTTTCTACTTAAGAACCTGGTCACAAAACATATTAAGTTCATGAGTAGAGACACCAGTGTAGTTTATTTCTATATACCCTATACGAAAGATGAACAACCATTTCTGGGTGGGGAAGGAGACAAGTGTGCATTTTTAAAACATCTGGAAGATATATATCTCTCTCTCTCTTTCTCTCTCTCTGTGTACATGCACATACTACACATATTTTTTCTAAGAATGAAAAGGATGGGAGACTAGCATAGATCTATTTCGAGCTATTTTGCTCTCTTCAGCTAACCATACCCTTACTGGGATTCGAACCTGTGGATTTGAACCTGCCTTGCAAGGCAGCAGCTTTAACTTCTAGACCACAGGATCTCCTCCACTCAGCTTTGTACCAGGGAAGAGCCATATTAATGGGGTTAACACCAGGCAAACAATAATGAAAATAGCAGTGCTCCAATATCTCAGGGTTTGACACAAAGAAGAGGGAGCCAAGTTATTCTCCAAAGCACTTGAAGGCAGAACAAGAAGCAATGGATGGAAACTAAACAAGGACAGAAGCCACTTAGAACTAAGGAGAAAATTCCTGACAGTTGGAACAATTAATCAGTGGAACAGCTTGCCTCCAGAAGTTGTGAATTCTCCAACACTGGAACTTTTAAAGAAGAGATTGGACAATAATTTTTTCTGAAATAGTTATAGGGTCTCCTGTTTGGGCAAGGGTTGGACTAGAAGACCTCCAAGGTCCCTTCTAACTCTGTTATTCTATTCTAATCAAGCAAACAACAGTATGTTAATCACGGAGAAAAACTACACGGCTATCAACATTGTAGAGCAAGCTATTATAAATTAAGAGGGGGTGAAACCCCACCTTCACCAGCCCTGATGATATTACTAAGGTGGGCAAAGAAAGGAAAGACTTCTTTACTGTTTAACCTTGAGCTGGAGAGATACTCTCTTCTACTGAAGGATTACTTCTACTTGTATTTCTATACATTCTCTGGGGAGCATTAGCATTCAACTCGAGCAGCATTCATAGCACGCTCCTAAGATGGGGTGCATGTCCACCACTCACCAGCCGCTCACCAGCAGCACAAATGGCTTAACGTAATTCCTTCTCTAGCATCCCATAAGGCAGGATATACTGTCAAGACTTAACCATAACACCAGCCCCTTGCCCCACTGGTTAGCGGGCACCAGGAAGCAAGGCTTGAGTACTGTAATCTGGGATTTGGAAGCGAAGGTGACTTTAGGATTAAAGGGTTTTGCCCCAATAACAGAATAATAGAGTTTATTTATTTATTTGTTCATTAATTCATTCATTCATTCAAAACTTCAGAAGAGAAGGATTTAGGGGTAGTGATTTCTCAAAATGGGTGAGCAGTGTGGTCGGCGGGGGGATAGGAAAAGCAAGTAGGATGCTTGGCTGCATAGCTAGAGGTATAACAAGCAGGAAGAGGGAGATTATGATCCTGCTATATAGAGTGCTGGTGAGACCACATTTGGAGTACTGTGTTCAGTTCTGGAGACCTCGCCTACAAAAAGATATTGACAAAATTGAACGGGTCCAAAGACGGGCTACAAGAATGGTGGAAGGTCTTAAGCATAAAACGTATCAGGAAAGACTTCATGAACTCAGTCTGTATAGTCTGGAGCAGTGTTTTTCAACCAGTGTGCCGTGGCACACTAGTGTGCCGTGAGACATGGTCAGATGTGCCGCGAAGCTCAGAGAAAGAAAACAAGAGAGAGAGAAAGAAAGAAAGAGAGAGAAAGAGAAAGCAAGCAAGAGAGAAAGAAAACAAGAGAGAAAGCAAGCAAGAGAGAGAGAGAAAGAAAGAGAGAGAGAGAGAACAAGAGAGAAAGCAAGCAAGAGAAAGAACAAGAGAGAGAGAAAGAAGGCAAAAGAGATAGAGAAAGAGAGGGAGGGAGGGAAGGTGGGAGAGAGAAAGACATAGAGGGAGGTAGGGAGGGAGAGAGAAAGAGAGCAAAAAAGAGGAAAGAAGGAAGAGAGAAAGAAAGAGGGATGGAGAGAGAGAAAAGAAGAGGAAGGGAGAGAAAGAGGGAGAGAGAAATAGAGTGAAAGGGAGGAACAGAGATAATTTTTTGTCCAATATTTTTTTAGCCACCCCCCCCCTTCAATGTGCCCCATGGTTTTGTAAATGTAAAAAATGTGCCGCGGCTAAAAAAAGGTTGAAAATCACTGGTCTGGAGGACAGAAGGAAAAGGGGGGACATGATCGAAACATTTAAATATGTTAAAGGGTTGAATAAGGTTCAGGAGGGAAGTGTTTTTATTAGGAAAGTGAACACAAGAACAAGGGGACACAATCTGAAGTTAGTTGGGGGAAAGATCAAAGGCAGCATGAGAAAATATTATTTTACTGAAAGAGTAGTAGATCCTTGGAACAAACTTCCAGCAGACGTGGTTGGTAAATCCACAGTAACTGAATTTAAACATGCCTGGGATAAACATACAGTATATCCATTGTAAGATAAAATACAGGAAATAGTATAAGGGCAGACTAGATGGACCATGAGGTCTTTTTCTGCAGTCAGTCTTCTATGTTTCTATGTTTGTTTCATTCATTCATTCATTCATTCATTCATTCATTCATTCATTCATTCTATTTTTATGCTGCCATTCTCCTTAAGACACAGGGCGGCTTACAACATGTTAGCAATAGATGTACGTATTTATGAATGGTTGGAAACTAAAAATAATTGAGAAGTATTTTCTTTTAATTACTTTTGAAGAAATACATGATGATTTAATTTTAATATATTAAAGACCCATATGACGAAATAAGGATTGGTGGCTGCATTGGATAAGGAGTTAACACAGAGATGAAAGGATTAAATTAGATATTGGGTTAAGATGTTTATGTTTTATTATAAATAGAAAAAGGGAATATAAGGGACTAGATTTCATAATATTGTTACTTGCAGATGAAATATATCTCATGTGTGGTTAATTTTAATTAACTTAGCAAAGAAGAGGATAAAAAGTACATATTGAAAGTATTACAGTATTAGCATTTTTTTCTCTCTCTGAATGTTTAACGTATGTAAGAAATATTATTATTATTTTAAGCATTGATTCTGTGTTTTTATTGCTCATATTGTTTTATTGTATGTTGAAAGAAAAATAAAGAAAAAATTTATACCCAGAAAAAAAAACCATGCTAGCAATAGCACTTTTAACAGAGCCAGCCTATTGCCCCCACAATCCAGGACCTCATTTTACCCATCTCGGAAGGATGGAAGGCTGAGTCAACCTTGAGCAGGTGATGAGATATGAACCGCTCACCTACAGATCTACAGTCAGCTACAGTGGCTTGCAGTACATCACTCTACCTGCTGCGCCACCCAAGCTCTTTGCTCTTTTATTATTAGAGTTGGAATAGACCTAGCAGGTCATCAATGCACCTTGCTGCGTTGGTTGCCAACTAGTCTCCGAACGCAATTCAAAGTGTTGGTGTTGCCCTTTAAAACTGTACATGGCTTAGGACTTGATTACCTAAGGGAACGATTCTTGCCTCATGTATCCCCTTGGCAGGTTAGGACCAACAGGGCCGGCCCTCTCCAGGTCCTATCAGTCAGACAATGCCGGCTGGTGGGCACTAGGGGAAGGGTCTTCTCTGTGGTTGCCCCTGCCCTCTGGAATCCTCTCCTCCTGGAGATCCGCATGGTTCCTACTCTCCTAGCCTTCTGGAAGAGCTTGAAAAACACATTGAAGGACTTGAAAACACATGCAGCATTGTCATAACAGCATAAAGCCGGTCCTCAGCTTGCAACTGTAATTGAGCACAGAATTTCAGTTGTACGTTGTAGCAATCATAGTAAGTGGTAGCAAACCAATGGTGATAAATCAAGGACTACCTGTATCTCTGTTGATTGGTACAATATGTTTTATGCTCCCACACATCAGCAGCAAGTTCTATAAATTTGTTTGTGAAACTGTTATTTGTCTTCATCTCTCCCACCCACCCACCTTTTCTTCACTTTCTTTGGAGTTCTGAGCCAATGGGAGAATCTGTCTGTCTGTCTGTCTGTCTGTCTGTCTGTCTGTCTGTCTGTCTGTCTGTCTGTCTGTCTGTCCTATCTATCTATCTATCTATCTATCTATCTATCTATCTATCTATCTATCTATCTATCTATCTATCTATCTATCTATCTACCTACCTACCATCTATCTATCAATCATCTATCTATCTATCTATCTATCTATCTATCTACCTACCTACCTACCTATCATCTATCTATCTATCTATCTATCTATCTATCTATCTATCTATCTATCTATCTATCTATCTACCTACCTATCCTCTATCTATCTATCTATCTATCTATCTATCTATCTATCTATCTATCTATCATCTATCTATCATCTATCTATCATCTATCTATCTATCTATCTATCTATCTATCTATCTATCTATCTATCTATCTATCTATCTATCTATCTATCTATCATCTATCTACCTACCTACCTACCTATCATCTATCTATCTATCTATCTATCTATCTATCTATCTATCTATCTATCTATCATCTACCTACCTACCTACCTACCTATCATCTATATATCTATCATCTATCTATCTATCTATCTATCTATCTATCTATCTATCTATCTATCTCTCATCTATCTACCTACCTACCTACCTACCTATCATCTATCTATCTATCTATCTATCTATCTATCTATCTATCATCTATCTGGCTATCTATCTATCTATCTATCTATCTATCTATCTATCTATCTATCTATCTACCTACCTACCTACCTACCATCCATCCATCCATCCATCCATCCATCCATCTATCTATCTATCATCTATCTGGCTAGCTATCATCTATCTATCTATCTATCTATCTATCTATCTATCTATCTATCTACCTACCTATCATCTATCTATCTATCTATCTATCTATCTATCTATCTATCTATCTATCTATCTATCTATCTATCTATCTATCTGTTGTGGTTCAGTCTGGGACTCCTCCGGGAATGGCTGACCTTCTGTCGGTTTCCAGCTCAGAGGGAGAGGCTGAGGAACAGGAGGTGCAGACTGACGAGGAAGAGGAATCCCAGGCTGAAGAAGAAGGACAGCCAGAGTCCCACCAGGGGGAGCTCTCCCCAGCAAGCAGCCTGGATTCCTTAGGGGAAAATGCTCAAGACATCATAGATATGCGACAAAGGAGAGCTAATCAGAGACGGACTCAATTGGCTAAGTATTTCCAGCATTAGAGGTCACAGCTGGGTTTGGGTGTGGTGCTCTTGGGAAAGGATAAAAGGCGGACCCACCCTTCCTGGCTTGTGGAGTTTTATCTTGGAGATTCGTGAGACCTGTCTGTGAACTTTGGTGGCTTACAATCCTGGTTTGTGCCTTGGACTATTGAAACCTTGGGGGGGTGTGCCAGCAAGAAGCTTGTGGTATTGACTGGACATCAGGACCCTGCTGTAACGTATTATAGCCTGTCTGTTGTGAAGACAGGTTTTCCTTTGTGCTTATTTTTTCCAGCTATAAAATACTTTTGGCTTTTACCAGAGTGTCTGGCTGTTTTTTCAGTTGGTGTTGAGGTCTGGGAAAACCCAGACAGAACACTATCTATCTATCTATCTATCTATCTATCTATCTATCTATCTATCTATCTATCTATCTATCATCTATCTGGCTAGCTATCATCTATCTATCTATCTATCTATCTATCTATCTATCTATCTATCATCATCTATCTATCTATCTATCTATCTATCTATCTATCTATCTATTTATCTATCTATCTATCTATTGGATTTATATGCTGCCCCTCTCTGAAGACTCGGGGTGGTACAACATATATATATATATAAATAAAAATATCCTGAATCCAATTAAAGTTAAATTAACTAATCTAAAAACTCAAGCTTGTTAGAAATCAATCATTCTCATTCGATCAATCAAGCATGCATACCATTCATCAGTCAGGGGCCACTATCTGATGGCCCCAGTCCTGTCGGCACAAATAGGTCTTCAAGTTCTTGCAGAAGATGAAGGGGTGGGGGCAGTACGAATCTCCAGGGTGAGCTGATTCCAGAGGGCCGGAGCCCCCACAGAGAAGGCTCTTCCCCTGGGCCCCGCCAAGCAACATCATCTAGTCTAGAATCCCTTAGATTTGGGTGTTTCAATCCCACAGCAAACTGGGGAGAGCCCTTACGTTTTACCTCCATGCAAAATTGAGTTAAATTGAAGTTAGTTTGCTGAGTCAATTATCTCCCCCTTCCCCATTGCAACTCCATCGATCCAGTTAAGTGTAACGTGGGGAGCAAAGCATGCCATTTATTTTGGACAGCCTGTAAATCAAAGTAGTGCTGAAGCTTGCAAATTGCCTGGGGTAATTTGATCATACTACACACGATTGAATTCTCTGGGGCAGTCTTTTTTTTCAATCTTGGCAACTATTAAGATCGTGCAGACTTCAGCTGGCTGGGGAATTCTGGGAGTTGAAGTCCACCCACTTTAAGGTTGCCAAGTTTGAAAAAAAATGCTTTGGAGGATATGTGGATATTCTGACACACTGGTACCTCTACTTACAAACTTAATTTGTTCCGTGACCAGGTTCTTAACTAGAAAAGTTTGTAAGAAGCAATTATTCCCATTGGAATCAATATAAAAGCAAATAATGTGTGTGATTGGGGAAACCACAGTGAGATTCCTAGAGAGACCCCACGGAGGCTTCTCCCTGCCTTTTCTGGTCGTTTTCTTCCAGGAGATTCCTTGAGAGGCTCCACGGAGGCTTCTCCCAGCCTTTCCGGCCCTGTTTCCTCCCAGGAGATTCCTAGAGAGGCCCCACAGAGGCTTCTCCCCGCCTTTCCGACCCTGTTTCCTCCCAGGAGATTCCTAGAGAGGCCTCACGGAGGCTTCTCCCCGCCTTTCCGGCCCGCTTTCCTCCCAGGAGATTCCTAGAGAGGCCCCACGGAGGCTTCTCTCCGCCTTTTCAGGCCCTGTTTTCTCCCAGGAGATTCCTAGAGAGGCCCCCACGGAGGCTTCTCCCTGCCTTTTTTGGTTACAGTTTTGGAGGCTCGGGTTCGTAAGGGGAAAATCGTTCTTGAGAAGAGGCAAAAAAATTTGAACACCCGGTTCTTATCTAGAAAATTTCGTAAGCTGAGGCATTCTTACGTAGAGGTACCACTGTACTGGGGATGAGTGAAAAATAAGAGACAGAAACAGAAAGAGATCAGAATTCAAATAAAGGTTAGGGATGGTGTTGCATAAAGACTAACAGTGCCCCCTTGAGGCTAATTGTTCCATGACATTACTGAATGAAGCCTATTATGACTCCCTATTATTGGTTCTCATGCCAAAAGGAGTGCGTGTAGGTGTGATAGCATGCGTGCACATGCCCACACCCCTTCCCTCCCCCACTCATTCACACACACACATCCCACGCTTACCCCAGTGCATGGGCACAAACCTTTTGTAAATCTGATACGAGGGTCGCCCAGAAAGTAATGCACCACAATTTTTTTTCTTCAACAATTATTTAATGAACACAATGAAACTTACACATAAGAATGTTTCTTTTACACTCCCTATTTTTGCACGTAATCTCCGTCTATGGCCTTCCTCCAACGAGACACAGGGTAGTATATGCCCTGTCGATACCACTCCTTGTTCTAATGGCCTCACCCTCTGTGCCCAGCGACTAACCGTACTCCTGTCGACTGCAGGTTCTTCATATACTACTGTATACACAAACGTGTGTGAATGTTCCCAACAGTTTCTTTCTCTGCAGTGAGAAATTCAATGACGACCCGCTGCTTGTAACGTACATCACTTACAGACGTATTGCTTATTTGACCCCTATGACAATCCTTAAGTGATGTACCTCATGATCCTTGACAAATGTATCTTTTTCTCATATGTATACTTTAGCTAACTGAGAATTCTGGGAATTGAAGTCCACAAGTCTTAAAGTGGCCAAGTTTGGGGATCCCTGAGCTACCCAGTCCTGATTCCCTTTTCCTTTACGCTGCCCACAGCCAGCACCCCATGTACTGTTCTTGCGGCGGGGGCTGTACTAGATGACGTACAAGTTCCCTTCAAACTCTGCTATTCCCACGTTCGTCTCTAGTTAGGGCATTTGTGTGAATACGCTTCGCCCCGCCTCACACACCGGGGCAACCAATCTGTGCAAAAGCGCCGTGCCTCCTGACCAGTGAGCGAGTGTTTTTCTCCCACCGGCTGGCGCGGAGCCCACCCAATCCGCGCGCCCGCTTCTTCCCTCGTGATCGCTCTTTCCGCCTCCAGCGCGCGGCTGTCCTCGTCACCCCGCTCTCCAGCTTGAGGCGCGTCGTGGCGGGCTCCCCCCGCAAGCGTAGGCGGGCGCTCAACGCATGCGTAGAGCGTCTTGCGGTCTCTTTCCTTCCCCCATCTCGCCCTCTCTTCTTTCTCCCCGCTACCCAACATCCTTTGCGAAGTGGCAACGTCAGCCGGTCGTGGCAAAGGCTGCGCCTGCGCAGTGAGAGGCGTTAGGAAAAAAAAAAGAGCCGGCTGAGAGGTTTCCCCGGCCGGTTGACGGACTGACGGCAAACGGTGGTTCGCTCGCCGATTCCGGAGTAGCCGCTTCGCCCTTTCGCCCAGTCGGGTACGTCCCATGAGGAGCCTGGTTCCCGAAACAAGAGGGAGGGCGGGTGGGTTCCCCCCTTTCCTCAGCCCCTTCCCCTTACAACCCCCCCCCCCCCCATTTCCTATGGGTTATTCGCTTTGAATCCCGGCTCCCCTCAGGCGGTCTCTGGGGAGGGAGGTGGGCAAGGATCCTCTCCACCCCCCCATAGGATTCCCCTGGGATCTGCCCCAATTGCCTTGGGGGGGAGCTTTGCCGGGGTTCCCCTCCCCCTCCCAGTTGGGTGGGGGGTGGGGTGGGGGCTCACCTCCTACAGCAAGAGAATCCCAATTGGTCTCTTTCTCTCTTCCCACCCCCTCACTTTGCAGAAAGAGGCTGGGGAAAATAACGAATGGAAAATGCCGGGGGGGGGGGGAAAGGGGGGGAAATGTCAGGTTCTGCCTTCATGCCACCAATGCATTAAAGGGGGGGGGGGGCGGAAAGATGGGAGATGCTTGCCTTGCTCAGGCTTTACACACACACACACACATGCATACAGAGGCAGACATACACACATAGACACTCACATAAACACAGACAGACACACACAAGCACAGACACACAAGTGGACCTCCAAGTGGTCTCAGTAACTCTCCAAAAGAACACAAATGACCAGCTGGCTGCAAGGAGTATAAATCTTTCATCCAGGATGAAGCTTTTTGGATGAGAAGCCAAAGTCTTCAAAGAGAAACAAATAAGTCCAGTTGCCTCTTGTCCAGTTGCCACACAGACATACGCACACAAACACAGACAGACAGAGACATACACACACACACACACACACACACACACAAACAAACAGATACAGATAAACACACACTACACACATACACACAATCAGACAGAGACACACAGACAGACAACACAGGCAGACAGACAGACAGACACACAACAGAGATCTTGGAATAATAGTGGGTGGCAGATTCAGGTCCTGCTTGGATGGGGAGGAGGCTGCAGGCAAAAGATACTGGGCAGTTTTAATGATATTGGTTGGTTGGTTGGTTGATTGATTGATTGCTAGAGTTGGAAGGGACCGTGCGGATCATCAAGTCCAACCCCCTGCCTAAGCAGGAACCCTTTGATACCTCAAAGGAAACCTCAATTTCAATTTCTCATCCTTTACCATCTTTCCCATGGTCTTCTCTTATTGGTGGCTTAGGATTTATCCATAGTTGTCGGTAACTTACATTTCACAACTGTAACTATGATTTGTGGCCTATTCCTTGCTGTTAATGGGATGGGGTGGTTCAGCGGCTAAGACTGAGCTGGGCTTATCGATCAAAAGATGGATGGTTTGGCAGTTTGAATCCCTCGTGCTGTGTAATGGAGTGAGCTCCCATTACTTGTCCCAGCTTCTGCCAACCTAGCAATTCGAAAGCAGGTAACAAATGCAAGTAGAAAAATAGAGACCACTTTTGGTGGGAATGTGAGCCTTCGGTGTTTAATCATGCTGGCCACATGACCACGGAGACGTCTTCGGACAGCGATGGCTCTTCGGCTTTGAAATGGAGATGAGCACCGCCCCCTAGAGTCAGGGACGACTAGCACATATATGCGAGGGGGATCTTTATCTTTACCTTACTTGCTGTTTATATAAATTTTCTCTTTCCGCCATACGTTCAAAATGGACAGAGATTAAAATGTGTGTGTGTGTTTGTGTGTGCATATATATGCTCGCACACATACATATGTGTGTGTGTGTATGGGGTGTGTGGGGGGTATGGCTAGCTGATGAGGCCAAAATAAGGTCGAAATAGATCTATCCTAGTCTCCCTTAATTTTCAAATTCAGCAAAAAAAACCATGTGACACACACACACACACACACACACATATAATGAGTATAGGTGTGTTTGGGTCGATACAGCTTTCTTTTGAAGCAGGCAGCAGAATTTCATTTTTTAGGTGGGCCACTGTGCTCACAGTAAAAAAAAAAGACAATAAAGTTATCTTTATTGATAGCTTTAGCGTTAGGTTGGGTTTCACTCATTATATTGTACTATATTTTATTCTTTTGTTGTGAGACACCCTGAATCTGCAGAGAAAGGTGGCATAGAAATCCAACCAAATAAAATAAATAAATCTTATATGTTCACTGCAAGCTTATGCAGCGGAGAGGAATTCCTTGTATGTCTGATCACACTTGGCCAATAAAAGAATTCTATTCTATTCTATTAATGACAGTTATGGGATCCTGGGAATCATGTGATCGTCTTTTGCGACCTACTGGCAAGCAAAGTCAGTAGGTCCCAATTCAAAGTGTTGGTGATGACCTATAAAGCCCTACATGGCATGGGACCACAATACCTCCGAGAACACATTCTGCTGCATGAATCCCAGTGACCGGTCAGGTCCCACAGAGTTGGTCTCCTCCAGGTTCCATCAACCAGACAATGTCGTTTGGCAGGGCCTAGGGGAAGAGCCTTCTCTGTGGGGGCCCTGGCCCTCTAGAATCAGCTCCCCCCCCCCGGAGATTTGTACTGCCCCCACCCTCCTTGCCTTCTGTAAGAGTCTGAAGACTCACTTATGCCGCCAGGCCTGGCGCCATTAGATCTCTGCCCCCTGCCCAATGAATGTGTTGAGAGAATATGGAGTGAATGGAATGATTAGGGGTTTTTTAATGGTTTTTGGGGGGTTTCTAGATTTTTAATTAGTTAATTGGATTACATTATGTATTGTATATTTTATATGTTGCAAGCCGACCCGAGTCCTCGGAGAGGGGCGGTATAGAAATCCAATAAATGAATGAATGAATGAAAGAAAGAAAGAAAGAAAGAAAGAAAGAAAGTCAACAGGGAAGCCAGATTCACTTAACAACAGTGTTACTAACTTAACAATGGTAGTAATTCACTTAATAACTGTGGCACGAAAGGTGATGAACATTGACCAAAACTCAATTTAACAACTGCCATGGTTAGCAACGGAAATTTTGCCCTTAATTATGGTTGCAAGTCAAGGACTACCTGCCGCAGCTATGTTTTGTGAAGAGAGATGGAAGAAATTGAAGTTGTTTAGCTTTGGGGAAAAAGATGTTGGGGCAATATTTTCGGAAAAGTGTCAGATCTTCCCCACCCATCCACTGACCCTCGGGCTTTAAGATGGCTGGCCATACAGATGTTTTAAATAAATTAGTATCCCACAGAAGCTCAAGAACTGTGCTCTTTCCTTCCAGAGTTATGGACTAATGCATATAAGTAACAAAGTAAAATTTGATTTTTAGAAAAAATAAATCCTGATAGTATAGCATAGAATAGAATAACAGAGTTGGAAGGGACCTTGGAGGTCATCTAGTCCAACCTCCTGCTTAGGCAGGAAACCCTATGCCACTTCAGACAAATGGTTATCCAACATCTTTGTAAAGGCTTCCAGTGTTGGAGCATTCACAACTTCTGGAGGCAAGCAGTTCCACTGGTTAATTGTTCTAACTGTCAGGAAAATTCTCCTTAGTTCTATGTTGCCTCTCTCCTTGTTTAGTTTCCATCCATTGCTTCTTGTCCTACCTCTTTGGAGAAGAGTTTGACTACCTCTTCTTTATCACAACCCCTGAGATAGTGAAACACTGCTATCATGTCTCCGTTAATCCTTCTTTTCATTAAACCAGACATTCTCAGTTCCTGCAACCGTTCTTCATATGTTTTAACCTCCAATCCCCTAATCATCTTTTGTCGCTCTTTTCTGCACTTTTTCTAGAGTCTCTATATCCTTTTTGTATTGTGGTGACCAAAACTGAATGCAGTATTCCAAGTGTGGCCTTTTCAAGGCCTTATAAAGTGGTATTAACACTTCATGCGATCTTGATTCTACCCCTCTGTTAATTCAGCCTAGAACTGTGTTGGCTTTTTTGGCAGCTGCTGCACACGGCTGGCTCATATTTAAATGATTGTCCACTAGGACTCCAAGATCCCTCTCACAGTTACGACTGTTGGGGAATGTGACACAAATACTGTTCCTGTGCATTTTGTTTTTCTTGCCTAAATGTAGAACCTTACTTTTTTTAACCATTGAATTTCATTATTAGATAGCGCCCAATGTTCAAGTAGTAGAAGTAGTAGTAGTAGTAGTAGTAGTAGTAGTAGTAGTAGTAGTAGTAGTAACGCTTTGAGAGCAGAACTGCCAATGTAAAGGACTGGACCAGATCGCTTCTCAAAACGTGCCCAAGTGAAATCAAGGTAACTATTTATTTCGGATACAGGTTGTCTTTGACTTACAGTGGTTCATTTAGTGACCATTCAAAGTTACAACCGCACTGAAAAAAGTGACTTATGACCGCTTCTCACACTTAATGACTTTTGTAGCATCCCCGTGATCATGGGATCAAAATTCAGATGATTGGCAACTGACTCATATTGATGATAACCTACAAATAAGGAGAAATTTCCTGACAGTTAGAACAATTAAATCAGTGGAATGGCTTGCTTGAAGTTGTGGATACTCCAGCACTGGAGATTTTAAAGAAAAGAATGGACAACCATTTATCTGAAATAAATTTATCTGACATAAACCATTTATCTGAGATAAATCCACAGTAACTGAATTTAAACATGCCTGGGATAAACATATATCCATCCTAAGATAAAATACAGAAAATAGTATAAGGGCAGACTAGATGGACCATGAGGTCTTTTTCTGCCGTCAGACTTCTATGTTTCTATGTTTCTATGAAATGGTATAGATTAGATTAGATTAGAATTCTTTATTGGCCAAGTGTGCTTGGACACACAAGGAATCTGTCTTTGGTGCAGATGCTCTCAGTGTACATAAAAGAAAAAGATACATTTGTCAAGAATCATGAGGTACCACACTTAATGATTGTCATAGGGGTCAAATAAGCGATCAAATCATACTAGGAAACAATATAAATCGTAAGGATACAAGCAGCAAGTTAAGCCATACAGTCATAAGTGAGAGGAGATGGGTGATAGGAACAATGAGAAGATTAAGAGTAAAAGTAATGCTGACTTAGTGAATAGTTTGATAATGTTGAGAAAAATATTTGTTTAGCAAAATGATGGCGTTCGGGAAAAACCTGTCTCTGTGTTTAGTTGTTGTGGTTTGGGGCTAGGAGTTGAAACAATTTGTGTCCAGGATGCGAGGGATCAGTAAATATTTTCACGGCCGTCTTTTTGACTCGTGCAGTATATAGGTCCTCAGTGGAAGGTAGGTTGGCAGTAATTCTTTTTTCTGAAGTTCTGATTCTCCTCTGAAGTCTGTCGGTCTTGTTGGGTTTCAGAACCGAACCAGACAGTTATAGAGGTGCACATGACAGACTCAATGATTCCTCTGTCATCACTATCAAAACAGGGAACATTGTGTTGAGTTAATGTATTTGATATTTACATGCCAAATTTGGGGACAAAAATGCCATGTTAAATTTGTAAATTTAGAGACAGTTAATCTCATTAAAATCTAGTATCAGCAGCTCCTTGGGCTGTTTGAGCTTCCCGAGTTGGCGCAGACACGACATTCTTTGTTGTGCTTTTTTGATGATGTTTTTGATGTTAGGTGACCATTTTAGATCTTGCAAAATGGTCAAACCTAGAAATTTGGAGGCCTCTATTGTTGATACTATGTTGTCTACTATTGTAAGAGGTGGAAGTATATCATTTTGCACCACTACTATTTTTATAAATAACCCAAGGTGGCGAACATAATTTTTCTTTTCTCCAATTCTCCCCAACACTTTGTAAAGGGTGTTGGAGTTGAGAAAGTTTGTGCCTTCATTTCTTAGGTTGTACATTTTTGAAAGGAAATGTGATGATCTTGCAGATAAGCACACTATTTGTCAGTGCACTTGTCCTTTTAGACACTTGTGACACCAAGATGATATGAAGGAGGAAAAATGATGTAAATCAGTCCTAAGGCTGTCTAGTTGGCATTGTACTTCAACCCTCAAGGTTGCTAACATTTTTTAGAACGAAATTGTTTCCATTTTCATATGGTTTTATATTTTGTGACTGAGTCCCATGCTGAGTATTAAAAATATAAGGCAGGCAAAAAGAATACAATTGACTTTTACCCAAACTTCTAATCTATTGAAAATCTGAGGCATGTAGTTCCCATGCTGAGCATGTTTGGTACAATATTGTTTAGTTAATAGGTACTGATTCAGTTGTAGTATCAATACCTCTGTGCCTGCTCTCTTTCTTGACAAAAAACTTAAGACGTAAGTGTGAATCATTTGCTTCAATTCTTGCCACTTCAAAGGATCATTTGAAGGGATCAAAAAGGGGAGAAACTCAAAGCAGAGATTTTTATATTCAGCGGAATTGTGTGACTAATCCATTTGGTATATCTGTAGCTGGTTCTTTTTCATGTATCTTTCTTCTTATAACCAAGTATTTTCTTTGAAATAGATAGCATGGTGGATTTTTATTTTTACTTTTTAAAAACTTCAATCGTGTTAAATTCTTGGAGGCCACCTGGATAGGTCCCGTGAAGTTTTCTTGGCAAGGTTTTTGAGACGTAGTTTGCCATTGCCTCCTTTCTAGGGCTGTGAGAAAGTAACTGGCTTAAGTCCCAAAAGTTCTTTTCAGGAGGTAACTGGACTTTCTTGTTTTTTCTTTTGAAGATGTTTCACTTCTCATCCAAGAAGTTTCTTCAATTCTGCCAGGATTAAGACTCTGATGGGATTAAGACTTGTGGACTTCAACTCCCAGAATTCTCCAGCCAGCTATGCTGGCTGGGGAATTCTGGGAATTGAAGTCCACCAAGCTTAACATTGCCAAAGTTTGAGACCCCTGGCCTAGATTGTTGGGGGCAATATGCTGATTCTGTAAACCTCTTAGAGAGGGCTGTAAAGCGCTATGAAGCGGTATACAGTGTTCCCTCGATTTTTGCGGGTTCGAACTTCATGAATAGCCTGTACCACGGTTTTTCAGAAAATATTAATTAAAAAATACTTCGGTTTTTTTCTATACCACGGTTTTTCCCGCCCGCTGACGTCATGCATCATCGCCAAACTGATAATTTTTGCAAATAAATAACAAAAAATAATAATTATTGTTAATAAATAATTATGTTTATAAATATCAGGATCACTAAGTGTCTTATTCAATGGTGAGTACCAATAATAATGGTGAGTAAATTGTTGTTAAGGGAATGGGAAATGGTAATTTAGGGGTTTAAAGTGTTAAGGGAAGGCTTGTGATACTGTCCAAAGCCAAAAATGGTGTACTGTATTTACTTCCGCATCTATACTTCGCGGAAATTCGACTTTCGCGGGTGGTCTCGGAACGCATCCCCCGCGAAAATCGAGGGAACACTATATGTCTAAGTGCTATCGCTATTGTTAATCATGGCAAAAAGGTGTAAAATTGGGCACGATTTGTTTAACGACCATCTTAGCAAATTCTGGGTCTCAATTGTGGTAAGTGGTAAATTGCGTACTCCTTCTACTGCATATTCTTCCTTCTTAAAACGATGTGAGAATTTATTTATTTAATTTTTTATTAATCTAATTAATGTGCCGCCCCATTCCTCAAGGACTCTGAGGCATAAATTATTTTCTGTTTTCATTCCAGACTAAATACAGGTAGTCCTTGATTTACAACAGTTCATTTAGTGACTGTTCAAAATTACGACACTGAAAAAAATGACAGCAATTTTTCACACTTATAACAGTTGCAGCAGCCACAGCAGTCAGGTGATTTACATTCGGATCCTTCACAATTGACTCACATTTATGACGGTTGTAGCATCCTGGAGTTATGTGATCCCCTTTTGCAGTCTTCTGACAAGCAAAGTTAATGGGGAAACCAGGTTCACTTAACAACCGTGTTACTAATTTAAGAATTTCAGTGATTCACTTAACAAATAACAAACGAATATCTCCGGGACCGCCGTCTGCCGCACGAATCCCAGCGACCGGTTAGGTCCCACAGAGTTGGCCTTCTCCGGGTCCCGTCAACTAAACAATGTCATTTGGCGGGACCCAGGGGAAGAGCCTTCTCTGTGGCTGCCCCGGCCCTCTGGAACCAACCCCCCAGAGATCAGAATTGCCCCCACCCTCCTTGCCTTTCGTAAACTTCTCAAAACCCACCTCTGCCGTCAGCCATGGAGGAATTGAAATATCTTCCCTAGGCCTATATAATTTATGTATGGTGTGTTGTGTGCATGTTTTTTAAATTATGTGTTTTTAACTTCGTATTATTAGATTTGTATTGTACATTGTTTCTATCACTGCTGTGAGCCGCCCCGAGTCTACGGAGAGGGGCGGCATACAAATTAATTAAATGAATGAATGAATGAATGAATGAATGAATGAATAAATAAATAAACGTGGTGAGAAAAATGGTAAAATGGGGCAAATTCGCAACACTTGTCAAATAATGTTTTAACTAAAAATAACTTTACTATAGTCCAAGCTGTGTGCATTTTTTTGGGATTAGCCGTCAAGAGTCTTTTGATCTGAAATCGTGTTTTTAGGAACCTTGTTGTTATATTTGCCTTTCGTAAACAACTTAAAACCCACCTCTGCCGCCAGGCATGGGGGAATTGAGATCCTCTTTCCCCCTAGGCCTTTACAATTCTATGCATGGTATGTATGTATGTATGTTTGGTTTTTATATTAATTGATTTTTAATCATCAATACCAAATTACTATTGTACACTGTTTTATTGTCGCTGTTAGCCGCCCCAAGTCTCTGGAGAGGGGCGGCATACAAATCCAATAAATAAATAAATAAATAAATAATGTGGTGTACAATAATTAAACATCTTGTACATTCTCCTCACACACTGCATAGAAATAGGATTTTTATTTTATTTTATTTAAGATTCTCCTTTTAACTCCATCGCCAAAATTTTCTTTCTGCTACACTTTTATGCTTGACTGTCTTTGGGCGTCTGGTATAGAGCAGCTTAGCAACCCACCCACTGAGTTCTTTCAAGCGTACAATTTGAAATTGCCCTTGTAATGTATGATACGGTATGTAGATCCTAACTTGGATTTAATCAGCAATAAATATTTTTTAATAACTGTACTTTATTATTGGAATAGATAACATTTTTTGTTCTATTAATTTCAGGCCTATTAAATGTTCAATTCCTGTCTACCTTTCAGCATTCTTAGGAGAAAGAGATAAGATAACCTTTATTATCGCTTTTTCTGTGTACACACTAGCACACATTAAAAAGTGAAATTTTGATGCCTGCATTTACATATAAGTAAACTCCTTAAACCCACCTCTGTCGTCAGGCATGGGGGAACTGAGATAACCTCCCCAGGCCTATACTGTTTATGTATGGTATGTTGTGTGCATGTTTTTTAAATTATGGGGTTTTAGCTTCTTAATTATTGAAATTTGTATTATATATTGTTTTCTGTTGCTGTGAGCCGCTCCGAGTCTGCGGAGAGGGGCGGCATACGAATTTAATAAATAATAATAATAATAACACACACAGACACACAAATCTCAGACATTTTGAATACATAGCATAAAAAGGTCTTGAGAGTTAAGGTACAGGTAGTTTTTCTTCTTGGGATGCCACAAAGACCCATTCCAGAACGTTAGAAAGAAAACTGGTCATCGAGAGGTTGTGTAGCATCCCTGACAATACAAAGGACCCTGCTCAAGTAGCGTTCCTATATCATGAAGGGAGTGAATGAAGGGACAGAAGGGAGTGAAATTCTAATAATCTTTTCTGCCATCGTCACCACCCTGCACAGCCTTCCTGTTTGAAACAGTAATACTTCCAAACCAAACAGTAATTATTATTATTATTATTATTATTATTATTATTATTATTATTATTAATTAGATTTGTATGCCGCCCCTCTCTGAAGACTCGGGGCGGCTAACAACAATATAAAAAGACAATGTAAACAAATCTAATATTAAAAACAATCTAAAAACCCCAATTTAAAAAACCACTCATACATACAAGCATAGCATGTATAAATTCTATAAGCCTAGGAGGAAGGGAAATTTCAATTCCCCCATGCCTGACGACAGAGGTGGGTTTTAAGGAGCTTGCAAAAGGCAAGGAGGGTGGGGGCAACTCTGATATGGGGGGAGCTGGTTCCAGAGGGTGGGGGGCGCAACAAAGAAGGCTCTTTTCTTGGGTCCCGCCAAATGATATTGCTTAGTCGATGGGATCCGGAGAAGGCCAACTCTGTGGGACCTAACTGGTCGCTGGGATTCGTGCGGCAGAAGGCGGTCCCGGAGTAATACAATATGACAGGATGTATTCAGTTGTCCCTCTACAGAAAATGGTAGGGGACAGGAAAAGGAAGATGTGCTCTTCTGATAATCTTTATTATCTCTTTTTCTGCGCCCATACTGGCACACATTAAAAAGTGAAATTTTGATGCCTGTTTTTGCCTGTCCTCTCTGGTTTTTGTTTCCTTTTGTCTTTTGCAAGCCTTTGTGTATTTCACAAATCTTAGCACCTTCACAGCGCTTTGATTATAGCAGTCATTTAAAAGAAGTGAAGGCTTCAAGTCTGAAACATCGAGAACTTGTGCCAAGAACTCACCTTTTTGAACTTACCCCATCATCGCCTGTTCTTTCAGACTGCACGGGTTTCCTTGTGAAAGCTGATTGACTGCCCAGATTTATGTTGAGTTTAGTTTTTTGCTGCTTCATTTGGGGCAGATCTCAGCAGCCCACAGCAAAAAAAAAATAAAAATCAGTAACAATAACAGCAAAAAATGGCAACAGTATCAGCAGTATCTAAATTGACAGGTAAATAAATCAGCACATCTTAATAATCTCAGTGCCACATCTCATCAGATCAGTATTAATATACTATATAAATAGTGCAACCATTCACTATCACTTCTCACCACAATTTCCAAAACTGGAAAAAAATATTTCCTAAATATTAGGGATGGATGTCAGCGCTCCAAATAGCATCTGAGAAATAAATCAGATTCCAGTCCATTTCTCTCATCCAAGGTTTGATTTATTAACAGAGCCACGTTGGTTACACTATAGCCATCCCGATACTAACTTCCTTCCAGTAGCCCATCCAGGTTAAGGTTCACCCCTTGTCCCCACACCCACAGGTTCATCAGGAGCACCAGTCCGGTTCCAGGAATTCCACCGACCTCCTTCGTACATCCACTGGTGCAGACAAAGGATGACCTTGGACCCCAAGAAAGGAATTTGTTGTGCCTATTAACTTTTCTTCTCATGAAGCTACCCCTCCCAGTACCCATGATACTAACTCCAAATGATGGCTTCGACCTGACAATGGACTTCTATTAGTTCCTCCCAGAGGTGGTATTCAGCCTATTCACACTGGTTTGTGTGAACCGTTGGCGGAAATTTGGCCAAAGTTGCCGAACCGGTAGCAATGGCCGGCTGACCATGTCCCTGAACCGGTCCCCCAGTGACCGCTCACTTGCCTTGCCTGCCATGTTCGTCGTCGCCATGTTCTTCATGCACACACATCCCATTAGCTTGCAAGTCCAATGAGAAAAGCCTGCACAAAGAACATGGTGGCAATGGCACGGCAGACCTCCGGTTCTTTTCGGCAGCCTGCAGCCAGCCACTAACTCTTTGGGAGCCGCTTTGTGGCTGTGGTGGCTGGCTGGGGGCTCTTGAAAACTCCAGTCAGATTGCCTTCCAGGCTCTGGACCAGCTGCCGCAGAAGATAAGTAGCCTGAAGAAAAAGGTGGTGGGTGGGAGGAGGCGGGGCTAGAGCCAGGGCCGCTAAAGGAGGGGAAACTGGTGATTGGCGAAGGAAGGGCGAGGGTAGATAGGTGGAAATTCCAAAAATATTCCTACCTTTTCCTGTGGGTGTGGGGGGTCATGTGACTGAGTGGGTGTGGGCATGAGTGATGTCAAATTGACCGCACCCACTCGGTTACATGCCCCCCACCTAGCCACGCCCACCAAAAAGTTTTGAAATCTACCACTGGTCTCACCAATCTTTACATAGGATTTACAAACCTTTTCTCATGTGGGATAGGAGTTCCCAACAGATGTCCTGGTTTTCTTTGTAACTTTTACTGCAACTCTGATTTTTATTGACAAAAAAAAAAAAAAAGATAAAATTCAGAAAAGCATATGGTGGTGGGGTTTTATTTGAATTAGGTCACTGATTTACCAGTTAAAGCAGTTTGTATTTTTCCAGTTGTGAATATGTGTCCTTCAAAATGGTGTCTGTTAAATAAAAGCTTATTCTTTTTTTTTAAAAAAAAAGTATGCAAAGCCTGCTATAAAACCCGTTCACGCTGCAAACATTTCTCATAATGTTCCACTAGAGTTATTCTCTTCATCTTTATCACTGCAGAAGAACGTTTCCATGACAGGATTTATTAAATCTTGGTTCCCTTTCAAAGCAAGGTTTGCAGAATGTGAGAACGTGGAGAACGTGGCCTATTTTTTCCTTCCTATCTGTCATTAATTGCGTTTTGTCATTGCAAGTAGGATCGTGGTCAAATGTACTACTTCAAGCTGCAATAGTGACTAACCTTATTGTTGTTAATGCTGCGATATTAATGGGAAAGAGTTTGTATTTGATCTTCCAGCTGCTTCCAGATTGGAAACATAGAAACTGTTGGATATTTTGATTATTATTAGTATTAGCAGAGTTCAGGTGGCTTAATTTGCAGCGGATTTAGCATGGCAAGAAATCAACACGTGGTTCAGAATCCCATTTGTTAGCAATGAATGGTCACTCCTTCATAAAGATGAAAAGTACAATCTTTACTTACAATTCTGTTGATTCATGCAATTACAGATTGCAGGCAGATAAACTTATATTCCAGTCCATATTAATAACTTCTGGATGGCCCCATGTGTGAGGATGGCTTTGGATATCATCTCATACATGTGTCCTCAGCCGAGGACAGTGGAGCACACAGGAGGTAGAAGGAGGTGAAAGGAAAGGGTCACCAGGGCCAAAAGAGGATCAGAAGGGAGGAGCATCTACTCTGCAGAGGTTTATATAGTCTGTAGAGTACCTGCCCCTTTTGGTCATCAAAAGGTGACACACTGGTTAGTTAATTGCGGCCTGACCATAGAGATGTGTTTACAAGACAGTGCAAGCATGTTGTAGAGTGGTTAAACCCAACAGAAACATAGAAGATTGACGGCAGAAAAAGACCTTATGGTCCATCTAGTCTGCCCTTATACTATTTCCTGTATTTTATCTTAGGATGGATCTATGTTTATCCCAGGCATGTTTAAATTCAGTTATTGATTGACAAACCAGGGAATCCCTTTAACATTTTCTGCTAAACTTCAGGAGGAGAGGCAGAGCATGGGAGGGTGGAGTCAAGTGAGGAATCAGCCTGGCATCCTTATTTTCTCACAAATGGTCTATGTCCAACTTTTCTTCCATGTCTACATCGAGGGTGACTCGCAAGCTACCTCTTTCTGCTTGCTGCTTGGCAAAGAAATTAAGGCAAGGGGGCGATGTGCAATTGGAAAGGGAGAGAAGGAATCTACGTGAGCCGTTTGTTGCCTGAAAAAATGTCGATCACTCAAGGTCATAACCTGAAGCCTTTTGAAAAGTGAAGACTGTTTCCCCAAAATAACATGGATTGTTGGGCGGTGGACACTGGGCGGTCCAGGCAAGGAAAAAGGGATTTGTTTATACCATGCATTGTGCCAGAACTTCAGAAATGGTTTCGCTTCTTCTTCTTTTTTAAAGGTTTTTTTAAAAGTTTTTTTAAAGTTTTTCCCCCCACATACAAATGTCAATACAGTGATCCCCCGGGTATCGCGACCCCGATCATTGCGAAACGGCTATATCGCGAGTTTTCAACCCGGAAGTAACACCATCTGCACGCATGCGTAGATGGTGGAGTTTGCGTTCCGGCAGATCAGCTGCTGGGCGGCCGAAGGAACGTTCCCTGGGTCTTCCCGCCGGCATGGGGGGCTTCCTAGCACCCCCCAAACCCGGGTTGGGGGCTGGGGGGGGTGCTAGGAAGCTCCCCATGATGGCGGAGACCTGTTAAAACACTCGCGCGGCTTCCAAACTGAGTCCTGAAGCCAAGCGCAGAAGTTCACCTTTGGCGCTTGGCTTCAGGACTCAGTTTGGAAGCCGCGCGAGTGTTTTAAAAGGTCTCCGCCAACAATGGGAGCTTCCTAGCACCCCCCAAACCCGGGTTGGGGGCTCGGGGGGGTGCTAGGAAGCTCCCCATGATGGCGGAGACCTGTTAAAACACTCGCGCGGCTTCCAAACCGAGTCCTGAAGCCAAGCGCCAAAGGCGAACTTCTGCGCTTGGATTCAGGACTCGGTTTGGAAGCCGCGCGAGTGTTTTAACAGGTCTCCGCCATCATGGGGAGCTTCCTAGCACCCCCCCGAGCCCCCAACCCGGGTTTGGGGGGTGCTAGGAAGCTCCCATTGTTGGCGGAGACCTTTTAAAACACTCGCGCGGCTTCCAAACCGAGTCCTGAAGCCAAGCGCCAAAGGCGAACTTCTGCGCTTGGCTTCAGGACTCGGTTTGGAAGCCGCGCGAGTGTTTTAAAAGGTCTCCGCCAACAATGGGAGCTTCCTAGCACCCCCCAAACCCGGGTTGGGGGCTCGGGGGTGTGCTAGCGAGCCTCCCATGTCGGCGGGGATGTTTTAAAACACCCGCGCGACTTTCCAATGTCTTCGGGACTCATTGGAAAGTCGCGCGGGTGTTTTAAAACATCCCCGCCGACATGGGAGGCTCGCTAGCACACCCCCGAACCCCCAACCCGGGTTTGGGGGTGTGCTAGCGAGCCCCTCATGTCGGCGGGGATGTTTTAAAACACCCGCGCCGCCCCCAATCTTAGGCTCCTCGCTAGCGCTGCGGAAGTAAAAACACCCTCTGCACATGC
Organism: Erythrolamprus reginae; assembly: GCF_031021105.1. Taxonomy (NCBI): domain Eukaryota; kingdom Metazoa; phylum Chordata; class Lepidosauria; order Squamata; family Dipsadidae; genus Erythrolamprus; species Erythrolamprus reginae. Next base: position 9,626,730 of record NC_091952.1, on the reverse strand, counting down.
GCAGATGGTGTTTTTACTTCCGCAGCGCTACTTCGCGAAAACCCGCTCGTTGCGGGGGGGTCCTGGAACGGAACCCTCGCAAAGAGCGGGGGATCACTGTACATATATTTTACAATTATAAAAACCAGTATCTTAATACATTCTTAATCATTTCTATATCCATATTTATGCCTTTTTTTTGTTCATAAATCATTAGTCTGCTTTCAAATCTCATTTTCTCACTCCCTTCATACAGTATCCCTCTCCCATCTACCTTCCTTCCCCTCTCTCCAACCTTCCTTCCTTCCTCTCTCCCTTTCTCTGAAAAAAACTACTTCCTCCCTCCCCTTTTTAAACCTTTATTGAGTGACTTCTACTTCAAAGAAAAAAAACCTTATTATTTAGCAAACTGTTAATATAAAATATACTGCTCAAAAAAATAACACATCCAAGATCTGAATGAATGAAATATTCTCATTTGCTCAAAATATCGTATTGTTATTGCAATACTTTGTTCTGTACAAAGTTGAATGTGCACAACAGCATGTGAAATTGATTGTCAATCAGTGTTGCTTCCTAAGTGGACAGTTTGAATTCACAGACATTTGATTTATGTGGAGTTATATTGTGTTGTTTAAATGTTCCCTTTATTTTTTTGAACAGTGTATTTTTAATTCTATTTCCTTAGCATTTTTTCCTTGTTTTTACATCATGTTGAACATTATTTATAGTTATTGTTCTTCATTTTGCTGTATACTTTCAGTACTAGCATTTACTAAAACCTTATAATTCTAAATTCGTCATCCGGGTTAAATTTCTTTCTTATCTCTTCTACTCTAGCTGTATTTATTTTATTCCCAACCCTAACTCAGTGTTTCCCAACCTTGGCAACTTGAAGCTATTTGGACTTCAACTCCCAGAATTCCTCAGCCAGCGAATGCTGGCTGGGGAATTCTGGGAGTTGAAGTCCAAATAGCTTCAAGTTACCAAGGTTGGGAAACACTGCCCTAACTATACTTACTTTCTATCCATTTATAACACTTCATCCAAACCTTGTGATACTCAGTGGTTTCACTTCTTTTGTGCCTGTGTGGATGGATCAGTCAGTAAAAGTTTTATTCTTGCTAATAAAAACGTCCCAGAGTTTCTTTTGCTGTACACGCCAATGGGTTGGTTGATAGCCATTGACTCTCATCTAGTGCTGACTGTTAGTTTGCTAAATCCTTGTTTGTGTACAGACACAAGCAAGAAATCACCTTGACCTAATGTGTGGTCCTGACTTCTTCTGTGCCTGGCATAAACTCCTCCGTTGTCTGAATGTTGTTTGCATTGATTTGTTTTTCTCCCGTAGGACCATGGCAAGTCCAAGAACAAGGAAAGTCCTTAAAGAAGTGAGAGTGCAAGATGAAAACAATGTAAGTGGCTTCGGTTAACTTCTCAGTATCATTTGATTAAGTGGATGTGAATCAGCTCCAGCTCATTTTAAATTAATTAATGCATGTGGTTATTACGTTACCCGTGTAAATTACTGGACTGATTTGCTGCAAAGTATCACGTCTTTCTAACGAAATGGTATGACTCGCATTGTTTGCAAGGCTATTCCTGAAAAAGGCCATTTTTTTTGTTTATAAATATACAGGTAGTCCTCAATGTACGACCTAAATTGAGCCCAAACTTTCTGTTGCTAAGAGAGACCATCTATCTATCTATCTATCTATCTATCTATCTATCTATCTATCTATCTATCTATCTATCTATCTATCTATCTATCTATCTTTGATTTTTTTTAATGCCACCCTTCTCCTTAGACTCAGGGCAGCTTACAACTTGTTAGCAATAGCACTTTTAACAGAGCCAACCTATTGCCCCCACAATCCGGGTCCTCATTTTACCCACCTCGGAAAGATGGAAGGCTGAGTCAACCTTGAGCCGGTGATGAGATTTGAACCGCTGACTTGCAGATCTAGCAGTCACCTTTAGTGGCCTGCAGCACTGCACTCTACCCACTGCACCGCCTCGGCTCTATTTAATGATCTTTCTTGCCCTGGTTGTTAAGTGAATCACTGCAGTGGTCAAATGAATTGACACTGAATCCGGCTTCCCCATTGGTGGAGGATAGAAGGATTTATATTCCTTGCAGTCATCTGGTTGTTAGTACTCTCTTTGAGAATCCACTTGGAGGTTTATCTATGCCCTCGGGGTCATCTGAATTGTACAAATGGGTGTGGAGCCTTCTGGGTGTGGAGCCTTCTGGGTGTGGAGCCTTCTGGGAACTGCTAAAAGAACTTCCACACCCATTTGCACTATTCAGGTGACTGCGAGGAATATAAACACTTCCACCCTCCACCATTCAGTCAGAACTGAAGAAGCTTCTGGGATATGAAGTGCTGTATTGGCAGTTCTGTGTTAGCAAAAACTTCAGAAGAGAAGGATTATGGGGTAGTGATTTCTGACAGTCTCAAAATGGGTGAACAGTGTGGTCAGGCGGTAGGGAAAGCATGTAGGATGCTTGGCTGCATAGCCAGAGGTATAACAAGCAGGAAGAGGGAGATTGTGATCCCGCTGAATAGAGCACTGGTGAGACCACATTTGGAATGCTGTGTTCTGTTCTGGAGACCTCACCTACAAAAAGATATTGACAAAATTGAACTGGTCCAAAGACGGGCTACAAAAATGGTGGAAGGTCTTAAGCATAAAACTTACCAGGAAAGACTTAATGAACTCAGTCTGTATAGTCTGGAGGACAGAAGGAAAAGGGGGGACAGGATTGAAACATTTAAATATGTTACAGGGTTAAATAATGTTCAGGAGGGAAGTGTTTTTAATAGGAAAGTGAACACAAGCAAGGAGGCACAATCCGAGGTTAGTCGGGGCAACGTGAGAAAATATTATTTTACTGAAAGAGTAGTAGATGCTTGGAACAAACTTCCAGCAAACGTGGTTGGTCAAGTAACTGAATTTAAACATGCCTGGGATAAACATATATCCATCCTAAGATAAAATACAGGAAATAGTATAAGGGCAGACTAGATGGACCAGGAGGTCTTTTTCTGCCATCAGTCTTCTATGTTTCTATGTCTTCAAAGAAGAACAGCCACAGCTACCTTTTTGAAAAATCACCTTTGGGACAACCATGACCTGGATGGCTGAAAATCTCCATAGACGTATCTTGACACCATTGTGCAAGTTTTGCTTTTTACAATGGGTGGCATTTGTGTGGCAGCATCACAACATGTGTTTTCTCCCTCCATACTGTGAGGCAGGAAAAGTTCTTCTAAAGGGAGTTTCAATCTTCAGAAAAGTATCCCTGAGTGAAGTGCTTGTATACAGCCTCCCGTCAAAACATGTGATCCTTTTGCGAAAATTGTTTTGAAACGTGTGGTCTTGAATGGGTGTAAGTTTAGCTTACTTTCCACTTTTGAATATGAATCACTTATTCACTGTCTACCACTGAAAAACCATCTGGCACTACTCCCAAGAAAGCAATTTGGATTGGTGAGCATACCTGTGGCTAATCTAGAGACTATTTAAAATTACCAAAGAATAGCAAGAGTGAAAATAATATTTTCGTGGCTGGTTTGAGTTAGTAGTATACTACGTTTGATACACGCAGTCTGGAACAGTGATGGAGAACCTATGGCATGAGTGCCACAGATGGCATGTAGAGCCATGTCTGAGGGCACGTGAGGCGTTGCCCCAGGTCTGCTCCAGTGCACATGTATAAGAACATAAGAACAGCCAGTGCAGAACACTCCATGGCCTGCACTGGCTGCCGATCAGTTTCTGGTCACAATTCAAAGTGTTGGTAATGACCTTTAAAGCCCTACATGGCATTGGAGCAGAACACCTCCGGAACCGCCTTCTACCGCATGAATCCCAGTGGCCGATAAGGTCCCACAGAGTTGGCCTTCTCCGGGTCCCGTCGACCAAACAATGTCGTTAGGTGGGCCCCAGGGGAAGAGCCTTCGCTGTGGCAGCCCCGGCCCTCTGGAATCAACTCCCCCCCGAGATTAGAACGGCCCCCACCCTCCTTGTCTTTCGCAAATTACTCAAGACCCACCTTTATCGCCAGGCATGGGGGAACTGAGACATCCTCCCCCAGGCTTTTATATTTTATGTTTGGTATGTATGTGTTGTATGGTTTTAAATTGTTGGGGTTTTAGATATGTTTTATTTTAATATTAGATTTGTTTAACTGTTATATTGTTTCTATTGTTGTTGTGAGCCGCCCCGAGTCTCCGGAGAGGGGTGGCATACAAATCTAATAAATAATAATAATAATAATAATAATAACAACAACAACAACAACAACAACAACAACAACAACAATAATAATAGCCAGGCTGAATCAGGCCAAAACCCATCGAGTCCAGCATTCTGTGTCACACAGTGGCCCACCAATTGTCCGTGGGGATTTTGAGCAGAAAGAGAAGGCAGAACCCTCCCTTTCCCTCGACCCCCAACAAATGGTACCCAAGATACGAGCTTCTCCACATGCGAGTATTCCAAGTTACGAGCTGAGACGTGAGCAAAATTTCTGTTCGACACCCAAGCTCAAATTCGGGATACGAGCCGAGCGTCCACTAAGTGGCGCAAGAATTCCATTTTTTCCAGTTATCTCAGCGCGAAAAGCCAAATCTAAATGCGTTCACTCGAGATACAAATTGATCAACATACGAGCTCGGCTCTGGCACGAATTAAACTCATATGTCAAGGTACCACTGTAGTTGGGTAGCTTTTTCTATACCTGTTTGTTCCATATCTTTTTTAAATCTTTATTGGATTTAAAGGTAAGTCCACCCAGCTGATTTTTATGCCTAAAGGCGGGATTAGAACTCACAGTCTCCTAATGATTGGCCCAAAGTCAGCTCAAAGTCAGCCAGCCAGGTTTTATGCCTA